>NC_083570.1:210000-325000 GCF_027579695.1 Neoarius graeffei
AACTAAGAAAAGAAAAAAGGGGGAAAGCTCCTCTCCATAGAAGAAAATAAAATGGGTAAAGCACTGAGGGTGTCTTTTCTCCTACTAGTGTGTTTTTCTGTGGTTCTTTCTTTCTCTTCACCTCTCCTCATGGGAAGTTTAAGGATTAGCTCCTTAAATATAAATGGAGGTAGAGATAAGAATAAGAGAGCTATGATCACTGAGCTTAGCAGGACAAAAAACATCAATGTTCTGTTTCTGCAGGAAACACCGCTCTAGTGATGATGAGGTGGACTGGGGGATGAGCTGGAGGGGGCAGGTTTTCTTTAGCCATGTGTGGCAATGGGGGCGTGGCCGAGCGGCAGTCTGTGAATGGAGGGCGGAGTCGGGGAAGGTGAGTGGTCATATCACTACACCTGTTGTCAGTTAACGTGTGTTTGTGTGTCCCTTACAGTGACAGCGCCCTATAAAAGGAGTGAGAGGAATAGAGGAGGAGAGATTGGGGACCAGAACACGATAGTACTCAGAGTGTGTATGAATGTGTCCCCAACGAACAGAGTTGTGCTGAAAAACAAAATAAAGCAAACTCACAAACAAATAACAGCTTGCCGTACTTCTGTGCTCCACCCACATCCAGGCCATTTCTACAGTGGTGCCAAAATCCGGGAGTGCAGAAGGGAACAGCCCCATGGAGTCCTCGCCGTTTAAAGATCTCATCCATGCCCTTGCCACAGCACAGCAGAACCAGCATCAAGCGCTGATCACCCTCCGGAAGGAGCAAGAACAACAGTTCGAAGCCTTGATGCTGGCCCAACAAGAAGACCGCCAGGCGTTCCGGCACCTGCTGGCGTCGGCGAGGTCCACAACCGCCAACAGAGCAGACCCTCCCCACCTCACCCTAACAAAGATGGGTCCGCACGACGATTCAGAAGCCTTCCTTGCGCTCTTTGAGCAAGCAGCGGAGGCGTGGGGTTGGCCAGTCAAACAGCGCGCAGTGCACCTCCTTCCCTTGCTGATGGGTGAGGCGCAGCTTGCCGCACTGCAGCTCCCCACCGACAGCCGGCTCATGTATGCGGACCTCCGAAGAGCCATCCTCCAGCTTGTTGGCCGCTCCCCAGAGCAACAGCAGCAGCGCTTCCGCTCGCTGCGCTTGGAGGAGGTCGGCCAACCTTTCGTGTTCAGGCAACAACTCCGGGACGCCTGCTGGCGGTGACTGAGGGCAGACGACCATGACGCCGAGGGAATTATTGACCTGGTGACACTGGAACAGTTCATCACACGACTTCTGGAAGGAACGGCAGAATGGGTCCAGTGTCATTGCCCGGCATTGCTGGATCAAGCTATCGAGCTGGCAGAGGACCATATGGCGGCAGTTCCTATGGCAGGAAGACGTGCTTCTCCTTCTCCTCTTTCCTCTCTCCCTCTCCCTCTGCTTTCCGTCCTCACCCCATTCCCCCACCGCGGAGGTGGGGGCCGACTCCCCCCCCAGCCAACCTGGCGGACCCGTAGTGTCCTCCCATTTTCCCCTTCCTTGTCTGTGTCTTCTCCCCCCCAGGTGAGTGATGTCCGTAACACTGGTGCAGAGGGAGAGCCTGGGCTGGTGTGCTGGTGCTGCGGGGAGCCGGGACATCTCCAAAATCAGTGCGCCGCGATAGAGATTGTTGTGGACTTCAGGAGAGCACACACCCAGCATGCTCCACTAACTATCAATGGTGCTGCAGTGGAGAGGGTGAGCAGCACCAAGTTTCTGGGTGTACACAACTCTGAAGACCTGTCCTGGAGCAACAACATTGCATCACTGGCCAAAAAAGCCCAACAGCGTCTGTACTTCCTCCGCAAACTGAGGAGAGCAAGAGCCCTGGCCCCCATCATGCACACATTCTACAGAGGCACCATTGAGAACATCCTGACAAGCTGCATCACCATGTGGTACGGCGCCTGCACCGTGTCCTGCTGCAAGACTCTGCAGCGCATCGTGAGAGCAGCTGAGAGGATCACTGGTGTCTCTCTCCCTTCTCTTATGGAAATCTATAACTCCCGCCTCACTTGCAAAGCCATCAGGATTGCAGGTGACCCCACCCACCCATCTCACAGCCTCTTCAGCCCGCTGCCATCGGGGAGGAGACTGCAGAGTCTCCGGGCCAAAACCAGCAGGCTCAAGAACAGTTTCTTTCACCAAGCAGTCAGGAAGCTCCACTCCCTCCCTGTTCTGCCCCTCCTCCCCCCTCTGCCCCCTGCCACAGATTCTGCCTGCACACCCCCCTGCCCCCCCTTCAGCATCTGACATCATGTCACCCTCACAGTCCCCCCCCAACACACACACACACACACACACACACACACACACACACACACACACACACACACACACACACACTCAACATTCATTCGCACACTGAACTCAGGGACTGCACATTTCACTTTACCTCACTCATTTGCACTATTCCGCACTACCTCACCTTAACAGCTATTAGTTTATTGTTAATACTGGTTATTTCATGTTTACCTGCTATACCTCAAGTGCCCTTGACTGTTTATTTTATGTCCTTTTGCTCCAATTTATATATGTGTGTGTGTGTGTGTGTGTGTGTATATATGAGTGTTTAGTCTATGTCTATTTCTTATCTAGAGTGTTTATACTGTTTATATTGTTTATTTCAATTATTCTATTTTTTATTTATTGCATTGCCTGTTTGCACCGTGGGTCAGAGAGGACTGAAATTTCATCTGTGCTATATGTCGAGCATGTATAGCATATTTGACAAAAAAGTTGACTTGACTAGAGGTGGGCGCGGTGGTCTGGGTCCCCGACGCTCCAGAAACCGCCCTCCGGGCCGGAGCGTATCGTATACCAGTAAGTGTCCAAGGGGATACGTACGTACCAGGCTTTGGTGGATTCCGGCTGTAACCAGACCTCAAGCCACCAAAGCCTGGTGTAAGGTGAGGCACTGGGGAGAGCACGAGTGGTGAAGATGTTGTGTGTGCATGGGCATGTTCACAACTACCCTTTAGTGTCCATCCACATTCTATTTTGGGGAGAAAAGCATAGTCTAAAGGCGGCGGTTAACCCTCATCTCACCCACTCACTGATTTTTTTTTTTATAATTTATATTTCCCACTCACTGATTTTGGGGACTGATTGGCTGGGTTTTAAGGAGTTAATGACACACATAGTAAGGAGTGGGTCCTGCAGTAATCCGTCTGGGGAAGACCCTGGACTAGCATTGGCGGGAGAAGCTGTCACAGAGCCATCTACGTCAGCACCGCGTCAGGGCGATACGCAGAGTGAGGTGCACCCCGCCCCTCCTCCCTCTTTCGGGGATTCCCTTGGAGATTTCCCGTTAGAGCAGTCATGAGACGGGACTCTGTGGCATGCATTTGACCAAGTGAGAGTAATTGATGGTCAAATTCTCTAGCCAAATGCAACGCCGGCCTTCCCCTGCTTTTCTATTATTAAGGATAGGTTATACCGAGTGACGCAGGACACTCAAACTGGCGAAAAGATAACACAGTTATTAATCCCAAAGAGCCGTCGGGAACTCATATTCCAGGCGGCTCATTTTAATCCCATGGCCAGACACTTAGGGCAGGATAAAACACTAGCCCGAATAATGGCTCGGTTCTATTGGCCAGGGATTCGCGGGGATATCCATCGGTGGTGTGTGGTGTGCCGCAAATGCCAATTAGTAAATCCCGCGGGCACTCCAAAAGCCCCTTTGCACCCTCTCCCTTTAATCGAGACCCCTTTTGAAAGAATTGGGATGGCTCTCATGAGGCCATTAGATCGGTCAGCACGGGGATATCGCTTTATTTTAGTTCTGGTGGACTATGCAACGTGATATCCGGAAGCAGTGCCTCTCCGCAATATCTCAGCATGCAGTATTGCGGAAGCGCTCTTCCGCTTTATCTCCCGGGTCGGGATTCCAAAAGAAATCCTGACAGACCAAGGCACTACATTTATGTCACACACACTGCGCGAACCGTATGGGTTACTGGGGATTAAGCCTATCCACACCAGTGTCTATAACCCACAAACTGATGGCTTAGTAGAACGTTTTAATCGAACTCTCAAAAACATAATTCGGAAGTTCGTAAGCGAAGATGCACGTAATTGGGATAAGTGGCTTGAGCCCCTGTTTTTTGCAGTATGAGAGGTCCCGCCAGCCTCCACAGGTTTTTCACCATTTGAATTATTATATGGGCATAAGCTGTGCACTCTATCTCGGCACTCTATCGTATGCCTTCTCCAGGTCTACAAACACACAATATCCGGTCCCTTGTGGAGACCACCTCTCCCCGGCCCAACTCACGGAGGTAGCCCAGTTGCAGAAGGAATTTTCCGACATGTTTTCGCCCCTGCCCGGCCGCACCCACCTCACATCTTACCTTTCACTTTTGCTGGGACTTTCCTATCACAAATGACTCCCCAAATCCTTCTCCAACTGCTTCACCCTGTCTGCACTCTCTTTCTCACCTCAGCATCACAGCCCCCATTTTCCTGCACAGTTGACCCCAGGTACTTGAATTCACCAACTTTCTTTATGTCTACTCCTTGCATCTTCACTACACTCTCATTCCCATTCTCATTGATGCACATGTATTCTGTTTTGCTACTGCTCACCTTCATTCCTCTTTGTTCCAATGCATACCTCCATCTCTCCAAACCCAACTCAACCTCCTTTCTACTTTCACCACATATCACAATATCATCCGCAAACATTGTTCCATGGTGACTCTTGCCTCACTTCGTCCGTCAAGCTATCCATCACTATGGCAAACAAGAAAGGACTCAAAGCAGATCCTTGATGGAGTCCCACCTTCACCTTGAACCATTCAGTCGTTCCAACTGCACACCTCACTGCTGTTTCACTGTTCTCATACATGTCTTGCACCACTCTAATATACTTCTCATTCATTCCACTCTTTCTCATACAATACCATAACTCATCTCTCGGCACTCTATCATATGCCTTCTCCAGGTCTACAAACACACAATGTAGCTTTCTCTGGCCTTCTCTGTACTTCTCCATTAACATTCTTAAAGCAAAAATTGCATCTGACGTGCTCTTCCTTGGCATAAACCCGTACTGCTGTTCACAGATTGCTACCTCTCTTCTCAATCTCACCTCCAATACCCTTTCCCATAGCTTCATGGTGTGGCTCATCAGTTTTATCCCTCTGTAATTACTGCAGCTCTGTACATCTCCCTTATTCTTGTATATTGGGACGAGCACACTCTTTCTCCATTCATTTGGCATTTTCTCATTCTCTAGGATCTTATTAAACAATCTCATTAGGAACTCCACAACCGTCTCACCCAAACATCTCCAAGCCTCAATCGGGATACCATCTGGTCCGACTGCTTTCCCAGTCTTCATTCTTTTCATGGCTACCCTCACCTCATCCTTACTAACCAACTCTGCTTCCTGATTTGCTGTCTCCAATGAATCTGACCTTTTCTCTCTTGGATTCTCCTCATTTAATAAATCCTCAAAGTACTCTTTCCACCTTCTTAATACACTCTCTTTGTTTGTCAGCACATTTCCATCTTTCATCACTCTTACCTGCTGTACATCCCTCGCTTCCTTGTTTCTCTGCCTAGCTAGTCTGTACAGGTCTTTCTCTCCTTCTTTGGTCTCCAGTCTTTCGTACAACTCCTGGTATGCATCTGCTTTCACCTTCGCTACCGCTCTTTTTGCCTTCTGTCTCGTCTCTCTGTATAACCGCCCGCTTTCCTCGTCTCTCTGATTGTCCCAATTCTTCTTTGCTAGCCTCTTCTCTTTTATAATTTCCTGCAGTTCTTTGTTCCACCACCATGTCTCCTTGTCTTCCTTCCTCCTTCCTGATGACCACTCTAGCACCTTCCTTGCTGCCCCTCTTACTAGTACAGCAGTAGTATTCCAATCTTCTGGCAGACTTCCATGACCACTCAATGCTCATCTCATTTCTTCCCTAAACTCCTTCTGATGTTCAACCTCTTTTAGTTTCTACCACTTAATCTTTGGCTCCACTATTTCATGCTTCCTCTTTTTCACTTTCAAGCTCATCCTGCACACGACCACTTGATGTTGTCTAGCTACAATCTCCCCTGCCATCACTTTACAGTCTCCAATCTCCTTCAGGTTACCCCTTCTGCAGAGTATGTAGTCCACCTGTGTAGATCTTCCTCCACTCTTAAATGTCACCCTGTGCTGCTCTTTCTTCTCGAAGTATGTATTGACTATTGCCAAATTCACCCTCTTTGAAAAATCAACTACCATTTGCCCTTCCCCATTTCTCTCTCTTACACCATATCTGCCCATCACGTCCTCATCTCCTCTGTTTCCCTCACCAACATGTCCGTTGAAATCTGCTCCTATCAGCACGTGCTCCTCCCTCGGTATACTTTCTACCACTTCATCCATCTTTTCCCAGAAAGACTCTTTCTCTTCATTCTCACATCCAACCTGTGGGGCTTATGCACACACAACATTGATTACCACTCCTTGAATCTCCAACTTCATGCCTATCACTCTATCTGACACCCTCTTCACATCAATCACACTGTTGACCAACTCTCCCCTCCAAACAATACTGTAACACTTTCAACTAAGGGTGGAGCACAGAGGACGGCAGGACAGAGATCAGGTTTGTCAATTACGGCTTTTATTGCCACACTTTTCAGTCTAACAACACATTCACACAGATGCACACACACAACCGGCATCTGGTTTCAGGATCAGCCCCTCTGCTCTCGCTCTCCCTCCTTAAATAGGGCGCGGTCACTGGGAAGACACACACAAACACAGGTTAATTGCAGTCAGGTGTAGCGATTCTGCCACTTACCTTCCCTGACTCCGTCCTCCTGTCACAGACTGGCGCTTGACCACGCCCCCGCTGCCACATACTCCCACCGCCCGACTCAGGCCGGGCGGCCATCCGGCCCGCAGCCGACTCCCCCCCCCCCTTGACAGGAGAGGAATTCCGCCACGACCATCTGCGCCCCCAGCCTGTGGACCACCTTAAAATTGAAGGGTTGGAGCACCAGATACCAACGGGTGATCCGCGCGTTGGCATCTTTCATGCGGTGGAGCCACTGGAGGGGCATGTGGTCCGAACAGAGGGTGAAAGGGCACCCCAGCAGGTAGTAATGGAGGGCGAGGACCGCCCACTTGATCGCCAGACACTCCTTTTCAATGGTGCTGTAGTGCCCCTCACGCACTGACAGCTTCCTACTGATGTAGAGGACGGGGCGGTCCTCCCCCTCCACCTCCTGGGACAAAACTGCCCCCAGCCCTCTGTCCGATGCATCGGTCTGCAACACAAAGGGGAGAGAAAAGTCAGGGGAGTGTAGAAGTGGCCCCCCACACAGTGCAGCCTTTACCTCTGAAAAAGCCCGCTGGCATTGCTCTGTCCACTGGACCGGATCTGGGGCCCCCTTTTTAGTGAGATCAGTCAGCGGGCTGGTGACATCCGAATAATTAGGTATAAACCTACGGTAATAGCCAGCCAGCCCCAGGAACTGTCTCACCCCCTTTTTGGTCTTGGGCCTCGGGCAGGCCGCAATCGCTGCCGTCTTATTAATTTGGGGACGCACCTGCCCGTTGCCCAAGTGGAAGCCCAGATACCGTACTTCCACCCGCCCAATCGCACACTTCTTTGGGTTGGCTGTGAGCCCCACTCGCCTCAGCGACCTAAGGACGGCCCTCAGATGTTCAAGGTGCCTCGGCCAGTCATTACTATAGATGACGATATCATCTAGATACGCGGCCGCATAAGTGGCGTGGGGGCGGAGGACCCTATCCATCAGCCGCTGAAACATAGCGGGCGCCCCAAACAGCCCAAACGGAAGGGTGACGAATTGGTGTAAACCAAACGGTATGGAAAAGGCCGTTTTTTCTCGGGATAGGGGAGTCAAGGGGATCTGCCAATATCCCTTCGTCAAATCCAGTGTCGAATAAAAGCGAGCAGTACCGAGTCGATCGAGCAACTCATCAATGCAAGGCATTGGGTACGCATCGAATTTAGACACCACATTGACTTTTCTGTAGTCCACACAGAACTGGACCGACCCGTCGGCCTTGGGTACCAAGACCACCGGGCTGCTCCAGTCACTGTGGGACTCCTCGACGATGCTCATTTCGAGCATGGTCTCAAGTTCTTCCCAAACCACCTTTTTTTTTGTGTTCGGGTAGTCTGTAAGGGCGGCTACGCACTACTACCCCCGGGGGTGTCTCTATGTGGTGCTCTATGAGGTTAGTGCAACCAGGCAGGGGTGAGAACACATCCGAAAACTCGGTCTGCAACTGGGCGACCTCCATGAGCTGGGTCGGGGAGAGGTGGTCTCCACAGGGGACCGGAGGGGTACGTGATGTCAATGCCCCTTTTTGAACCTCCGGCCCCAGCTCCGCCTTCTCCGGAACCACCGACACCAACACCACGGGGACCTCCTCCTTCCAGAGTTTAAGCAGATTGAGGTGGTAAATTTGTAGCGCCCCACCCCTGTCCGTTCGCCTCACCTCGTAGTCGATGTTCCCGACTCGCCGTGTGACCTCAAAGGGACCTTGCCACTTGGCGATCAATTTGGAACTCGAAGTGGGCAACAGTACGAGTACTTTAACTCCCTGGGTGAACTCCCTAAGGCGCATACCCTTGTTGTACAGGTGGGCTTGCCGTTCCTGGGCCTGCCGCAAATTCTCCTGGGTTAGGTGGGTGAGCGTGTGGAGTTTTGCGCGCAGGTCCATAACGTATTGAATTTCGTTCTTGCTTTGTGAAGGTCCCCTTGGATACTCACTGGTATGCGATACGCTTCGGCCCGATTGAGGGCGGCCTCTGGCGCGTCGGGGATCCAAACCACCACTTCCATCACCATGCACTGCTGTTGAAAGTGGCCCGGTTCCCCGCAGCGCCAGCAAACCGGCTCCGGGCTTTCCCTCTGCACCGGTGTTCTGGGGCTCACTCACCTGAGGTGGGGGAGAGACAGACACAGAAGGGAGAAACAGGAGGGCACCGCGGGGGCAGCGGGCCGGCTGGGGTGGTGCCGGCCCCCGCCTCCGCGGTGGGGGAATGGGACGAGGACGGGACACAGGAGGAGGGAGAGAGAGAGAAGAGAAGATGCCATCTGCTGTCCTGCCACCGGGACAGCCGCCAAATGGTTGTCCGTCAGCTCGACTGCCTGACCCAGCGACGCCGGGCGGTGGCACTGGATCCACTCTGCGGTTCCTGCTGGCAAGCGAGCGATGAACTGTTCCAGCATCACCTGGTCGATGATTCCCTCGGCGTCGCGGTTGTCGGCCCTCAACCACCGCCAGCAGGCGTCCCGGAGCTGCTGGCCAAACGCGAACGGCCGTCCGACTTCCTCCAAGCGCAACGTGCGGAAGCGCTGGCGCTGCTGTTCTGGGGTGCGCCCCATGCGCTGGAGGACGGCCCGGCAGAGGTCCGCGTAGGCCAGCCGGCGGTCGGCGGGGAGCTGTAGCGCGGCCAGCTGTGCCTCTCCCGTTAACAGGGGGAGGAGGCGCGCCGCGCGCTGCTCCATCGGCCACCCTGAGGCTTCGGCGATTTGCTCGAAGAGCGTGATGAACGCCTCGGGGTCATCCTGCGGGCCCATCTTGGTGACAGTGAGGGGAGACGGGCCCGCGGTAGGGGCGCTGGTGGACCCCGCTGACGCGAGGAGGTGCCGGAACGCCTCTCGGTCTTCTTGTTGGGCCAGCACCAGGGCCTCGAAGCGTCGCTCCTGTTCCTTCCGGAGGGTGACGAGCGCCTGGTGCTGGCTTTGCTGGGCCGTGGCGAGGGCGTGGACCAGGTCGGCAAACGGGGAGGACTCCATGGGGCTGCTCGGCTGGTGCTCCACTTTCCCGGGTTTCGGCACCACTGTAACACTTTCAACTAAGGGTGGAGCACAGAGGATGGCAGGACAGAGATCAGGTTTGTCAATTACGGCTTTTATTGCCACACTTTTCAGTCTAACAACACATTCACACAGATGCACACACACAACCGGCATCTGGTTTCGGGATCAGCCCCTCTGCTCTCGCTCTCCCTCCTTAAATAGGGCGCGGTCACTGGGAAGACACACACAAACAGGTTAATTGCAGTCAGGTGTAGCGATTCTGCCACTTACTTTCTCTGACTCCGCCCTCCTGTCACAGACCAGCGCTTGACCACGCCCCCGCTGCCACAAATACCAACACCATTTCTCTTTCCATCGACTCCATAATAAAACAACTTGCATCCACCTCCAATGTTCTTGGCCTTGCTTCCTTTCCACCTCGTCTCCTGCACACACAAAATGTCCAACTTCCTTCTTTCCATCATACCTACTAACTCTCTCGCTCTGCCAGTCAATGTTCTCACATTCAGTGTTCCTACCTTCAATTCTAAGCTCCTTCCCTTCCATCTTTCACGCTCTCTCCTAACACGCCTCCCCCCTCTCTCCTTTTCGGCGCAACAGTAGCACACTTTCCACCGGCACCCTGTTGACCAACAGTACCAGAGGTGGTCGTTGTTAACCCAGGCCCCGACCGATCCGGTATGGTATTTCTCTTTTCATTCCACATGTTAGATTTGGCACAGTTTTACGCCGGATGCCCTTCCTGACTCAACCCTCTCCAATTTATCCGGGCTTGGGACCGGCACCAAGAGTACGCTTATGCACCCCCAGTGGCTGGATTGGACTATAGAAAAGTCAACGTGGTGTCTAAATTTGACACATACCCAATGCCTCGCATTGACAAGCTGCTCGATCGATTAGGCACTGCTCATTTTTATTCAACACTGGATTTAACGAAGGGATATTGGCAGATCCCCTTGACTCCTCTATCCCGAGAGATAATAATAATAATAATAATACATTTTATTTATAAGTGCCTTTCAAGGTACCCAAGGACACTGAACAGTAAAAAACAAACAATAAAAAGCAAAACAATAGGATAAGAACAACAATAATAAGATCATGAGAAATCAATAATAATAATAACGTTATTAAAAATCAGAGAGAAAAGGCCAAGCTAAAGAGATGTGTTTTTAGCTGTTTTTTGAAAGTGGACAGTGTTGAGCATTGGCGCAACGCTAGTGGCAGGGCATTCCACAGCTTAGGGCCATTAACACTGAACGCCCTGTCACCCATAGAGCAGAGCCGAGAGTAAGGGACTGTTAATAGGTGGACATCTGTGGAGCGAAGATTTAGAGGTAGCTGATATGGAGTTAGGAGATTTGATAAATAGGGAGGGGCCAGGTTATTTAGGGATTTGTAGACAAGCAGGATAATTTTGTACTGGATGCGGCCTTTTCCACACCATTTGGCTTACACCAATTCATCACACTTCCTTTTGGGTTATTTGGGGCTCCAGCGACGTTCCAGCGGCTCATGGACAGGATTCTCTGCCCCCACACCACCTACGCAGTTGCGTATCTCGATGATATTATCATCTATAGCAATGACTGGCCGCGGCACCTCTAACACCTTAGGGCCATCCTAAAGTCGCTGAGGCATGTGGGTCTCACAGTTTACCCAAAGAAGTGTGCAATTGGGCAGGTGGAAGTACGGTATCTGGGTTTCCACTTGGGCCATGGGTAGGTGCGTCCCCAAATCAATAAGACTGCAGTGATTGCAGCCTGTCCAAGGCCCAAGACCAAAAAGGGGGTGAGACAGTTCCTGGGTCTGGCTGGCTACTATTGTAGGTTCATACCTAATTATTCAGACTTCACCAGCCCGCTGACTGATCTCACTAAAAAGGGAGCACCAGATCTGGTCCAGTGGACGGAGCAATGCCAACAGGCTTTCTCTAGGGTAAAGGCTGCACTGTGTGGGGGGCCACTGTTACACTCCCCTGACTTTTCTCTCCCCTTTATTTTACAGATGGACGCATCAGACAGAGGGCTGGGGGCCATTCTGTCCCAGAAGATGGAGGGGAAGGAACATCCTGTGCTGTACATTAGCCGGAAGCTGTCAATGCGGGAAGGCAGATACAGCACGATAGAGAAAGAGTGTGGGCGCCATCAAGTGGGTGGTCCTCGCCCTCCGATACTACCTACTGGGATGCTCTTTCACCCTCTGTTCAGACCACGTGCCCCTCCAGTGGCTCCACCACATGAAGGATGCCAACGCACGGATCACCCTTTGGTATCTTGCCCTCCAGCCATTCAAATTCGAGGTGGTCCACAGGCCGGGGGTGCAGATAGTGGTGGCGGACTTCCTGTCCTGTTGGGGGGGGGGGGGGGTCCGCTGCAGGCCGGACGGCTCCCTGGCCTGAGTCGGGCGGTGGGAGTATGTGGCAGCGGGGGCATGGCTGAGCGGCAGTCTGTGAATGGAAAACGGAATTGGGGAAGGTGAGTGGTCATATCGCTACACCTGTTGTCAATTAAAACGTGTGTTTGTGTGTCCCTTACAGTGACGGCGCCCTATAAAAGGAATGAGAGGAATAGAGGAGGAGAGATCGGGGACCAGAACACGATAGTACTCAGAGTGTGTATGAGTGTGTGTGTATGAGTGTGTCCCCAATGAACAGAGTTGTGCTGAAAAGCAAAATAAAGCAAACTCACAAGCAAATAACAGCCTGACGTACTTCTGTGCTCCACCCACATCCGGACCGTTTCTAAACCATGGTACTAACACAAGTGCAGGAGTAGCAATACTCTTCTCACAGAGCGTGAGTCCTTCACACATTTCCTTCAGTGAAGTAAAGCAGGGTCGAGCTGTTATAGTGCAGGCCACAATTAAAAATACACCTTTTATATTCATAAATGTTTATGCTTTCAATGTTGGCTCAGATCGGGTCAAACTATTCCAAAAAATTAGTAATACTCTCAAACAGTATAATAACAACTCCGTGATGGTGCTCGGAGGGGACTGGAACTGCACAACACACTTTACAATAGACAGGAACGGAGAGGAACCACATTTACAATCAGCTTTGTTATTATCTGGTTTATTGAAGGAACACGGATTGACAGATACATGGAGGGAATTTCACCCAACAGGACGGCAATACACACGGGTCAAAGTGACAGAAGGTCAAATAAGTGCAACCAGACTAGACAGGATTTATCTTAGTAAACACTGTAGGAATCAAACAAAAACAGCAACAATATCATCTGTTGGCTTCTCAGATCATCACATGATAACAGCAGATCTATCATTATCTGGTTGTTCAACACAAAGCTCATACTGGCAGTTCAATATCAGGCTAATCCAGGACAATTCTTTCTGTAAACATTTTTCAGCTTTTTGGGAGCAATGGAGATTAAAAAAGAATTAATTTGATGATTTAATCTCATGGTGGGAGGTGGGGAAAGTCCAAATCAGGATCTACTGTCAACAATATTTAGCGCACACATCAGCTGCAGAGAGGAACACGATAAAACAATTAGAAGAAGAAATCAAACTGGTTGAGGGGAAATAGTTAATAGAAATAATCATAACATTACAAAGCTAGCAGATAAGAGGAGAGCTTTAGGCTCTTTTCTGCAGGAGAAAGCAAAAGGAGCCCTGGTAAAAGCACGGATCTCTACACTCAAAGACATGGACGCCCCTACGTCATTCTTTTTCAAACTAGAAAAGAAAGTGAGAGAACAAAATCTCATGCTCCACCTCAAGTGGCCCAATGGGGAAATCACAGAAGACCCTGTGGAAATGAGAAAACTGGCCATGGATTTTTACAAGGACCTCTTTAGCGCTGGAACTTGTGACCCTTCCTCAGTAGAAGAGCTGCACAAAGGACTACCAACGCTGAGGCCAGACCAAGCAGCTGCTCTCGAAACTCACATTACAATGGAGGAAATGTCAAAGGCAGTGCAGGACGCCATATGGACGCTCCTCCGGTATCGACGGCCTCCCGTCAGAATTCTACAGACATTTTTGGAGATTACTTGGAAAAGATTTACAAGAAGTCTTTATGGACTGCTTCAACTCAGGGAGGTTACCTACAAGCTGTACACGAGCAGTTCGCTCACTGCTACCAAAAAAGGGAGACCTTGGACAAAAGAAATTGGAGACCTGTTTCATTACTGTGTACTGATTATAAAATACTATCTAAATGCCTCTCAAATAGATTAAAAAATCACATCAACACTATAGTACACACAAATCAATCATATTGCATTCCTGGACGTACAATAATGGACAATCTATTCTTAATATGTGATATCATTGACTTATCAACTACTCAAGAACTTAATCTTGGTTTTTTATCCCTAGATCAGGAAAAAGCCTTTGATAGGTTGATCACAAATACTTGTTTAAAACGTTGAGAGTTTTTGGTTTCGGAAACATTTTTATCTCTTGGGTTAAACTTCTATACGCCAAGGCTTCTGTTATCTTAAAGGTCGGTGGTGGACTTAGTCGTTCAGTTAAAGTTTTTAGAGGGATCAGACAAGGATGTCCTTTATCAGGACAGTTGTACTCATTAGCAATAGAACCCTTACTACATAAACTTAGACAGGATCTAATGGGGCTTCCATTACAGGAAGTGGATGAACAAGATAAAGTAGCTCTGTCCGCTTATGCAGATTATGTGACTGTCTTTATAAGAGGACAGGAAGATATAGGTAGTGTTATGTGCAATTTAGCCCTATATGAAAGAGCATCGTCAGCCAAAATAAACTTGGGAAAATGTACAGCATACATAATGGGTCAGTGGCAAAGGAAAGGGTTGCCAACTCTGCCAGCAGGACTGGAGTGGCGCAGGGAGGGAATGAAATGTCTAGGTGTCTTCCGTGGTAGTGCAGGTTTTAAAAAGAAAAACTGGGAAGGTATTATAGAGAAGGTAGGTGCCAGGTTGTCTAGATGGACTTGGGTCCTGTCCCAGTTGTCATACCAGGGGAGAGCTCTGGTTGTGAACAACCTGATTGCTTCGATGCTGTGGCATCATTTCACTGTCCTAGATCCACCGGAAACACTCATTAAGGAGATCCAGAAGAAGCTGGTAAACTTTTTCTGGTGGCATTATCATTGGACCAGACCTGCTGTGCTGTTTTTACCCCTGAATGAAGGAGGTCAAGGACTAATTGATCTGCAGAGTTGCATCACAGCCTTCTGTTTACAGTCAGCACAGCATCTTCTATACAGGGGAGAGCTGGCATGGACAAAAACAGCCTGTCTACTCTTACGTAAAGCTGGGAATCTGGGCTATGACAAACATCTCTTTTTGATGAGGCTGGAAGGGATGGACTTATCCGGGGCTACAGATTTTTATCAAACCATGCTAAAGGCCTGGAACAAGGTCATAAAGGCTCAGAGACTTACCACACAGTTTTACAGTGATGTAGGACAGGAACCAATGTTTCATAATGACTTCATACAGAGCAGGACATTGAACTCTGCAGGTGTGAAGAGAGCATTCGTAAGGGCTGGACTGGTGAAGTTGGCTAACCTAAAGAGCGGAAGGACATGGAAAACTGCTGAGAGACTGAGCAAGGAGTCAGGAATAAAATCAATCCGCCTGCTACAAAGACTGTTGGATGAAGTCTTGTCCTCACTCCCCGGTAACTTCAGAAGGGCACTTGGAACAGAACCTGTCCCGGAGGTTCACGGAGGGGAACTGCTCTTCCCATCTCTGGCTATTGCTGCTAAGGTAGAAAACCAGGATGAGGAGGAACAGACACTCCTATCCTTTAAAACACCCCAACTATCAGACTTTTCAGCAACATCAAAAAAGGCCTTATACTATCTGAGTGTCAAGGTCATATAGAAGACAATATTGGACGGACTCCAGGCTCATCCCCCAGAGGATGCTGGAGGTCCCTGTACAAAACTCCTAAAGAGAAACGCACTGCGGATCTCCAGTGGAGAATAGTACATGGGGCCATGGCCACAAAGAGACATATAGCACATATAGATTCCAGGGTAGACAGGAGGTGTCCTTTTTGCCAGGAAGAGGAAACACGACAACGTTTATGGCTAAAGTGCAGAAGGTTAAGAAGCTTATTTGGTTTATTGACGGAATGGTTCAGGAAACTTGAAGAGGAGCTGAGTGAGGTCATTTTCATCTGCAGTCTACAATGCATCAAAACGAAGGAAAATTAGTCTTCTTAATATTCTGATAGGTCAGGCTAAAATGAGCATTTGGCTCACAAGGAGAAATAAAATGCTGGGATCAGGGTCGGTCGACCTGTTTTTCATGACTAAGGGCCTAGTGGCAGCTCGGCTGAAAATAGAATTTGCTTATTATAAAATGAAGAGTTTGTTGAAATGTGAGGCGAGGAGACGTGTTATGTTGTGTGTCTGATGAATCTTTGCTTCTGTCTTTTTAAATGATGATACAAGAATATTAGTATGTGTAAATACATATACTGTTAACTTAGTTTTACCACATTGTGATTCAATTGTTCTTTTTAGTTGTTTTTATTTGTTTTGTTTATTGTTTTGTTTATATATTTGTCAGATGAATCAAAATTGTATCAACTAAAATTGTTGTTAATAAAGACTAATGGAAGGTCTCTCTCTCTCTCTCTCTCTCTCTCTCTCTCTCTCTCTCTCACACACACACACACACACACACTCATCATCATCATCACTCTCTCTCTCTCACACACACACACACACACACACACACACACACACACACACCATTATCATCATCATCACTCTCTCTCTCACACAAAGACACACACACACACCATCCTCTCTCTCTCTCTCTCTCTCTCTCTCTCTCACACACACACACACACACACACACACACACACACACACACACACACACACACACACACACACCATCCTCTCTCACACACACACACACACACACACACACACACACACACACACACCATCCTCTCTCTCTCTCTCTCTCTCTCTCTCTCACACACACACACACACACACACACACACACACACACACACACCATCCTCTCTCTCACACACACACACACACACACACACACACACCATTATCATCATCATCACTCTCTCACACACAGACACACACACACACACACACCATCCTCTCTCTCTCTCTCTCTCTCTCTCTCTCTCTCACACACACACACACACACACACACACACACACACACACACACCATCCTCTCTCTCTCTCTCTCTCACACACACACACACACACACACACACACACACACACACACACACACACACACACACACCTCTCTCTCTCTCTCTCTCTCTCTCTCACACACACACACACACACACACACACACACACACACCTCTGTCTCTCTCACACACACACACACACACACACACACACACACACACACACACACACACACACACCTCTCTCTCTCTCTCTCTCTCTCTCTGCACTGCATGCTGGGAGTTTGCTGGTGGAGGGTGTGGTGAGCATTAGCTGAGAGCTTGTGATTTTTCCTAACTAAACTTTTCTCTTGTTTTTTCTTCTCGTCTTCATCCGCTTATCCGGGGCCGGGTCGCAGAGGCAGCAGTCTGAACATGGAAGCCCAAACTTCCCTTTCCCCAGACACCTTGGCCAGCTCCTCGGGAAGAACACTGAGGTGTTCCCAGGCCAGCCGAGAGACATAGTCCCTCCAGTGTGTCCTGGGTCTTCCCCGGGGCCTCCTCCCAGGGGGACATGCCTGGAACACCCCCCCAGGGAGGCGTCCAGGAGGCATCCGAAAGAGATGCCCGAACCACCTCAGCTGATTCCTCTCGATGTGGAGGAGCAGCGGCTCTACTCCGAGCTCCTCCCGAGTGACTGTGCTTCTCACCCTATCTCTAAGGGAGCACCCAGCCACCCTGTGAAGGAAACTCATTTCGGCCGCTTGTATCTGCGATCTTGTTCTTTTGGTCATTACCCAAAGCTCATGACCATAGGTGAGAGTCGGAACGTAGATCGACCGATAAATCGAGAGCTTTGCCTTTTGGCTCAGCTCCTTCTTCACCATGATGGGCCAGTAAAGTGACCGCATCACTGCGGAGGCTGCACCAATCCGCCTGTCGATCTCACGCTCTATCCTTCCCTCACTCGTGAACAAGATCACGAGATACTTAAACTCCTCCACTTGAGGCAGGACTTCTCCACCAACCTGGAGAGGGCAAGCCACCCTTTTCTGGTCGAGAACCATGGCCTCGGACTTGGAGGTGCTGATTCTCATCCCAGCTGCTTCACGCTTGACTGCAAACCACCCCAGTGCATGCTGAAGGTCCTGGTTTGAAGAAGCCAACAGGACAACATCATCCGCAAAAAGCAGAGATGAAATCCTGTGGTTCCCAAACAGGACTCCCTCCGGCCCCTGGCTGCACCTAGAAATTTTGTCCATAAAAATTATGAACAGAACTGGTGACAAAGGGCAGCCCTGCCGGAGTCCAACATGCACTGGGAACAGGTCTGACTTACTGCCGGCAATGCGAACCAGACTCCTGCTCCGTTCGTACAGGGACCAGACAGCCCTTAGCAAAGAGCCCTGAACCCCATACTCCCGAAGCACCCCCCACAGAATACCACAAGGGACACGGTCGAATGCCTTCGCCAGATCCACAAAGCACATGTGGACTGGTTGGGCAAACTCCCATGAACCCTCGAGCACCCTATGAAGGGTATAGAGCTGGTCCAGTGCTCCATGACCAGGACGAAAACCGCATTGTTCCTCCTGGATCCGAGGTTCGACTATTGGCCGAATTCTCCTCTCCAGTACCCTGAAGTAAACCTTCCCTGGGAGGCTGAGAAGTGTGATTCCCCTATAATTGGAGCACACTCTCCGGGCTCCTTTCTTAAAAAGAGGGACCACCACCCCAGTCTGCCACTCCAGAGGCACTGTCCCCAACTGTCACGCGATGTTGCAGAGGCATGTCAGCCAAGACAGCCCCACAAGATCCAGAGACTTGAGATACTCAGGGCGGATCTCATCCACCCCCGGTGCCTTGCCACCAAGGAGCTTGCAAACCACCTCAGTGACTTCGGCTTGGGTAATGGACGAGTCCACCTCTGAGTCATCAGCCTCTGCTTCCTCAATGGAAGACGTGACGGTGGGATTGAGGAGATCCTCGAAGTATTCCTTCCATCGCCCGACAATATCCCCAGTGGAGGTCAACAGCTCCCCACCCGCAATGTAAGCAGTGTTGGCAGAGTACTGCTTCCCCCTCCTGAGGTGCCGGACAGTTTGCCAGAATTTCTTCGAGGCCGATCGATAGTCCTCCTCCATGGCCTCACCAAACTCCTCCCAGTTCCAAGTTTTTGCCTCCGCAACTGCCCAAGCTGCAGCACGCCTGGCCTGCCAATACCCATCAGCTGCCTCAGGAGTCCCGAAGGCCAACATGGCACGATAGGACTCCTTCTTCAGCTCGATGGCATCCCTTACTTCCGGTGTCCACCACCGGGTTTGGGGATTGCCGCCATGACAGACACCAGAGACCTTGCGGCCACAGCTCTGAACAGCCGTGTCTACAATGGAGGTAGAGAACATGGTCCACTCAGACTCAATGTCCCCCGCCTCCCTCGGAAGCTGGGAGAAGCTCTCCCGGAGGTGGGAGTTAAAGACCTCCCTGACAGAGTGCTCGGCCAGACGTTCCCAGCAGACCCTCACCATATGTTTGGGCCTGCCAGGTCTGTCCGGCTTCCTCCTCCGCTAGTGGATCCAACTCACCACCAGGTGGTGATCAGTTGACAGCTCAGCCCCTCTCTTCACCCGAGTGTCCAAGACATAGGGCCGGAGATCAGATGAAATGACAACAAAGTTGATCATCGACCTCCGACTTAAGGTGTCCTGGTGCCATGTGCACTTTTGGACACCCCTATGCTCGAACATGGTGTTTGTTATGGACAAATCATGACTAGCACAGAAGTCCAATAACAAAACACCACTCGGGTTCAGATCGGGGAGGCCGTTCCTCCTAATCACACCCCTCCAGGTGTCACTGTCATTGCCCACGTGAGCGTTGAAGTCCCCCAGTAGAACAATAGAGTCCCCAGTCTGAGCACCTCTCAGTACCTCTCCCAGGGACTCCAAGAAGGCCGGATACTCTATACTGCTATTTGGCCCATAGGCACAAACAACAGCAAGAGCCCTCTCCCCGACCCGAAGGCGCAGAGAGGCGACCCTCTTGTCCACTGGGGTAAACTCCAACACATGACGGCTGAGCTGGGGAGCTATAAGCAAGCCCACACCAGCCCGCCACTGTTCACCATCGGTGACTCCAGAGAAGTGGAGAGTCCAGCCCCTCTCGAGGAGCTGGGTTCCAGAGCCCAAGCTGTGCGTGGAGGTGAGCCTGACTATCTCTAGCCGGTACCTCTCAACCTCCCGCACAAGCTCAGTCTCTTTCCCCCCCAGTGAAGTGACATTCCATGTCCCAACAGCTAGCTGCTGTGTTTGGGGATCAGGTTGTCGAGGCCCCTGCCTTCAACTGCCGCCCAATCCACACTGCACCGGCCCCCTATGGCTACCTCTGTGGGTGGTGAACCCACAGGAGGTCGGGCCCACGTCACCGCTTCGGGCTGAGCCTGGCTGGGCCCCATGGGCAAAGGCCCAGCCACCAAGCGCTCGCATACAAGCCCCAACCCCAGGCCTGGCTCCAGGGTGGGGCCCCGGCTACACCATACCGGGCAACATCACGGTCCTTGATCTTTTATTATCCATAAGGGTTTTGGTGAACCCTTGTTGTTTTTTCTTGTGTTATTTAATTTCTAAGTATTTTGTAGTTGTTGGTAGTGTGGTTTAGTGTTTTGTGTGTGTTTGTTTGTTGGCTGTTTGGCGGGGATGGTGTCCTCCAGGATGCCACCCCTGTCCTTGTAGCATGGAGTAAGGGTGGTGCCACAACCTATGGTTCTGGTAGAGCAGGTGTTGCTAGTGGTTGGAGTGCAGGTGGGTTATGGAAACATCGTGTGCATCTCCCACATGAATAAAGCGGTGGTGGTGTTTTTGAAGCATCAGGAACTTGTCAGTCAGCTCATAGAGAGTAATATATACATCAACAATGAGTTTGTACAAGTTTCCCTGCTGGCGCTGCCCTCTGTCCGGGTCACCATGTCCAGAGTCCCTCTGTTTATTCCCAATGAAGCGTTAGAGCGAGAACTGAAGTGCTTCGGGAAATTTGCGAGCGGATTCTGAACAGTAAATTTGGGCTGTCAGAGCAATAAATTAAAACACATTCAGTCTCTACAGAGACAAGTGTTCATGTTTCTGGACTCCCCGACTCAAACACTGGAAGTTTCCTTCCGTGTTAAACACGAGGAAGGGTTTTACATGGTTTATGCGAGTTCGGGGAGCATGAAATGTTTTGAGTGCGGGGATGTGGGTCACAAGCAGATCACTTGTCCTCACAGACAGCATGTAGCAGAGCCAGCTGCTGTCGCTGGGACTGTCAGTGAGGAAAGGGGAAGGAACATGACTGATAGCGGTGTGACTGCGGAGACTGACAGTGGGGAGGGGGGCAGCGGGGTGGTTGATGTGACTGACAGTGGGGAGGGGGCAGCGGGGTGGTTGGTGTGACTGACAGTGGGGAGGGGGGGCAGTGGGGTGGTTGATGTGACTGACGGTGGGGAGGGGGGCAGTAGAGTGACTGATGTGACTGACAGCGGGGAGGTGAACAGTGGTTGGCCAATGTCATCTGAATCTGCTCCACCCACTCAGGTTGAGTCCGGAAGCTCCATGCCTGGAGCTACAGATACCAGAAGTAGTATTTCAGCAGAGTTGATGGAGACTGAACAGAGCAGGGTGGAGCCGGGAGAGATCAGTGTAGGGGGGTCTGAGCAGGACGCGGAGTCTCTGGTTTTACAGGAAGCTGTCAGACCCGACAGTGAGACAGAAGAGGTGATGAAGACGGACCGCTGTTATGGTGACATTGTGACTGACATGGAACGTGACTCGGATTCTGACTCTGTTTCTATAACAGACAGCATTTCCCAAAGCGAGGACCTTTATTCACTCGAGGAAATAAATAATTTTTTGGATGAAACTTTTGGGAAAAAAGTGAATGTTAAAGATTATGTTCCCAACGTTGAAAAGTTTATCAGATCAGTTACCACACTTCAAAGAGTTGTTGGAATGGATTTACTAGATGGAAAGAAACATTATTGGTTAAAAAAACGTTACTGGTCTGAGGAAAGGGTTAAAAGAGTCTAAAAGTAGAATGATTAAGAAAATGAAACTTTAAAAATAAAAGTTTTTAATGACTGCACAGCACTGGATGTTTTATCTCTACTGGTTCTTTCCATCTGTCTCTTTACATTTCTAAGGCAGGAACTTAACTCACTTCTGCAGGACAGAGCTAAAGGAGCACTAGTCCAAGCACGTTTTACTAGACTCCAAGACATGGATGCACCAACTTCTTTCTTTTTTAATTTGGAGAAATCTGCTGTTCAGAGGAAACAAATGGTCTGTCTTCGTCATTCTGATGGAAACATCACTACAGACCCAGCCGAGATGAGGAAGCTCGCAGTGGAGTTTTATACAGATCTGTTCAGCGCCGGCAGCTGTGACATGGACTGTGCTGCAGAGCTTCTGCAGGGACTTCCTCAACTGAGCTTAGAAGACCAGGACACTCTGAACGCAGAAATCGTTTTAGATGAGCTGACTGCTGCGGTGTCCCAGATGGCACCAGGCAAGGCTCCGGGACTAGATGGTCTTCCTTCTGACTTTTTTAAACACTTCTGGAAGATACTGGGACGGGACCTTTTGGCCATTTTTAAAGAGTGTTTTAAAAAAGGGAGCCTTCCGGCTTCCTGTAGGCGAGCAGTTCTCTCACTGCTGCCCAAGAAGGGAGACCTAGCTCTTCTAAAGAACTGGAGACCTGTAGCTCTTTTATGTACGGACTATAAGATCCTCTCCAAGGTTTTATCAAATAGATTAAAACATTTTATTGAATTATTTATTGGTGCAGATCAGTCTTATTGTATTCCAGACAGGTCGACGTATGATAATTTATTTTTAATAAGAGAAATATTTGATGTTTGTAAATTGTATAATATTAATGTTGGTATTTTATCCATTGATCAAGAAAAGGTGTTTGATCGTGTGGATCATGGTTTTTTCTTTTCCACCCTGCAGGCTTTTGGAATTGGGGGTAGCTTTTTATCCTGGGTCAAACTATTCTACAATGAAGCCTGCTGTTTAGTAAAGGTGGGGGGAGGGTTGAGCTGCCCTGTGGCAGTTAAAAGAGGAATCAGACAGGGCTGCCCCATCTCAGGCCAGCTCTACAGTATTATCATTGAACCTCTCCTGTGTAGGCTGAGGAGCAGGTTACAGGGCCTGGGTCTCCCTGAGCTGACTCAGAACCCCTCTGTGGCCGTCTCAGCTTATGCAGATGATGTTAATGTTTTTATACAAGATCAGAGAGATATACAAGAACTTAAAGAAAGCCTGACTGTGTATGAAAAGGCCTCCTCCACTAAAGTTAACTGGGACAAATGTGAAGCTTGTCTAATAGGTCAGTGGAGTTTAGGAGATGTCCCTGAGCTACCTGGGAAACTTAAGTGGGAAAAAAGAGACATCAAAGTTCTGGGAGTGTACTTGGGGTGCGAGGACTTCCAAAAACAGAACTGGGAGGGAGTGCTGGAGAAGGTGAGCACTAAGTTGTCTAAATGGAAATGGTTGCTTCCCCAGCTGTCCTACAGGGGTAGAGTTCTGATAGCCAATAACCTGGTCACCTCTTCTCTTTGGCATAGACTGATCGTCTTAGTGCCACCACCAGGCCTCGTGAGGGACATACAGGGGCTCCTGGTGAACTTCTTCTGGTCAGGTCAGCATTGGCTGAGGGCACCAGTTCTTTATCTCCCTGTGGCTGAGGGAGGACATGGCCTCATGGACATTTCATTGAGAATTGCTGCCTTCAGACTGCAGACGGCGCAGAGGCTACTCTATGGCTGCGGTTATTGCTGGCTGGCGTCTGCTCAGCTGCTCCTGAGGAAGTCTGGCCGGGTGAGACTGGATAAACAGCTGTTTCTTCTAAGGACCTCTGAATTTGGCCTGGCTGGAATAACACCTTTCTACAACTCAGTGCTTGATGCATGGAGGACTTTCAAGACCACACGGACTGAGGACCTCAGACCTGGTTTATGGATCTTTGAGGAGCCGCTATTATACAATGACTTCTTTACATCTAGCATACTTTCCTCCACATCACTTCACACCAAGTTTGTTGAGGCTGGCATTATCAAACTGGGCCACCTCATAAGAACATCTCTGGAGAGGCTTGGTGGAGTCATCGGAGTCAGGTCTTCCAGGGTGCTGAAGAAGATAGTGGATGAGGTCTGGCAGTCCCTGTCTGTACCACTCAGGGTGTACGCCCAGGACCGTACCCTGGTTGACCTATGGCACGAGGACCATGAGTACATCTTTCCTGTACTAAGCGTCAGACCTGCGACTGCAGAGTGGTGAGAAGAAAGAGGGCTGCTTCTGTCCCTGAAAACACCAGTGTTAGGTAACTTCAGCTCATGTGGGAAGAAGCGGCTCTATTACAGATGTGTAAAGGTACTGAACTTCCGCTGTTTGGTCGAAGTCAGGGAGTTGAGGTGGACCCAGGCTTTTGCTCCAGAATGCACCCCTAAAGGCTGCTGGAGGACTCTGTACAAGCCGCCCATCGAGAAACGGACGGCTGACCTCCAGTGGAGGATCACACATGGAGCGATAGCCACAAACAGACACAGGGCTCACCTGGATCCCAGAACTGGGGAGGACTGTCCGTTCTGTTGCCAACAGGAAACCCTTGAACACTCGGTGTCTCTTTGTCCTTGGCTAGTGGGCCTATTTAAGACACTGCAAGAGTGGGTGGAACATCTAGGGGAGAAGTTTTCCGTCCCTTTGTTTGTCTTTGGGCCAAAATACACAGTCAGGAAAAGACAGACTCAGGTTTTAATTAATTTTTTAATTGGAACTGCAAAACTAGCAATCTGGAAGACCAGAAAGAATCCGATGCTGGGCCTGGGATGGACTGATGCGGTTCAGAGCCTGAAAGGTTTGGTTGCATCTCGTCTTCAGGTACAGCATGCTTTTTACAGACTAACCAATAACCTGGACACTTTTATAGATCTGTGGGGTTTTAGACAGGTTTTATGTTCACTTGAAGAGGATGGTGCACTAACTCTCAACTTTTAATGTACAACCCCGATTCCAAAAATGTTGGGACAAAGTACAAATTGTAAATAAAAACGGAATGCAATAATGTGGAAGTTTCAAAATTCCATATTTTATTCAGAATAGAACATAGATGACATATCAAATGTTTAAACTGAGAAAATGTATCATTTAAAGAGAAAAATTAAGTGATTTTAAATTTCATGACAACAACACATCTCAAAAAAGTTGGGACAAGGCCATGTTTCCCACTGTGAGACATCCCCTTTTCTCTTTACAACAGTCTGTAAGCGTCTGGGGACTGAGGAGACAAGTTGCTCAAGTTTAGGGATAGGAATGTTAACCCATTCTTGTCTAATGTAGGATTCTAGTTGCTCAACTGTCTTAGGTCTTTTTTGTCGTATCTTCCATTTTATGATGCGCCAAATGTTTTCTATGGGTGAAAGATCTGGACTGCAGGCTGGCCAGTTCAGTACCCGGACCCTTCTTCTATGCAGCCATGATGCTGTAATTGATGCAGTATGTGGTTTGGCATTGTCATGTTGGAAAATGCAAGGTCTTCCCTGAAAGAGACGTCGTCTGGATGGGAGCATATGTTGCTCTAGAACCTGGATATACCTTTCAGCATTGATGGTGTCTTTCCAGATGTGTAAACTGCTCATGCCACACAACTCTTTGCAATTTTACACTGTGGAACTCCTTTCTGATATTGCTCCACTATTTGTCAGCGCAGAATTAGGGGGATTGGTGATCCTCTTCCCATCTTTACTTCTGAGAGCCGCTGCCACTCCAAGATGCTCTTTTTATACCCAGTCATGTTAATGACCTATTGCCAATTGACCTAATGAGTTGCAATTTGGTCCTCCAGCTGTTCCTTTTTTGTACCTTTAACTTTTCCAGCCTCTTATTGTCCCTGTCCCAACTTTTCTGAGATGTGTTGCTGTCATGAAATTTCAAATGAGCCAATATTTGGCATGAAATTTCAAAATGTCTCACTTTCGACATTTGATATGTTGTCTATGTTCCATTGTGAATACAATATCAGTTTTTGAGATTTCTAAATTATTGCATTCCGTTTTTATTTACAATTTGTACTTTGTCCCAACTTTTTTGGAATCGGGGTTGTACAATTGTGTGTGTGTGTGTGTGTGTATGTGTGTGTGTGTGTGAGAGAGAGAGAGAGAGAGAGAGAGACAGAGATTAATAGAGAAGGGGTTTTATGGACTGAATTTGATGATTTTCTAGCAATGACTTTTTATGTACCTTTTATTTTCTCAATTATTTATTGCTTTATTTCTTGTGAAAGAAAACATACACATGGAACAATGGTGTAATTAAAGGCATTTTAAAAAGTAAAAAAAAAAGTCTCTCTCTCTCTCTCTCTCTCTCTCTCTCTCACACACACACACACCATCTCTCTCTCTCTCTCACACACACAGGATTTTTGTGATGTCTTTAATTATGTGTCAGTCCATCCATATGATCCAATAAATATATCAATAATTGAATACATCAATAAATATTTCAATTTTTTTTATTACAAAACTTATTTAAATTTATGCTTCATGATTTGTTAATGTATGTGCAGTTGTTTTGTAATGCAGATTATACTAAAACTCAATAAAAAGAAGTTTAAAAAATACTTTATGATTTATTGACACATTTAATGAAGGATATACTGAAAGACTGACTGAAGGACAGAGTGAAGAGTTGAAGGATTCTAATATGCAAATTATGGCTGTTCTGATTGGTCTGTAAAAGCGCAGTGGCGTGGCCAAACCTGCGATCACAGACAAAATGGTGAAGAGCAGCTGAAATGCTCCATGAAGCAGCAGATAGACTTGAAAGAGCAGCACAAACCGGATACTAAGTGAATTAACATTAGATGTGTTAAACAACTTAGGAAATGCACCTTTTGTTTAAACCCACTCATTTTTCAAGTGATCATAAATATTAGAACATGTAACTGAGAGGTGTTTCTAGTTGTCCAGATGTGCCCTGTTAGATTGATTGTTTAAACTATCAATAGCTCTGAATTTCTGTTTGGTTTGAGCCCTGGGGTTTGCCTGTGAAGACGGCATTTGCTGTTAAAAAGATAAACCAACATGAAGAACAGAGAGCTGTCTTGAGGAGAAAAGTAATTTTAAAGCTGAGAAAAGATGGAAAATGCATCAGTGCCACTGCACAATCTTTGAGCATAGCCAATAAAACAATTTGAAATGTCCTGAAAAAGAAAGCGACCACTGGGCTACTAACAACCAGATGTGGAACAGGACAGCCAAGGAAGCAACAGCAGGTGGTGAAAGAAACATTGTGAAAGCTGTGAAGAAAACCCCAAAAACAATTCAGTGACATCACCAACCTGTAATTTTGTAAATCTGTTACATCCTAAATCTGTAACACTGTAAATCTGTAACAGAGTGATGGGTTTTGATCTGTCTGTACTGAAGGAGGTCGAATTGACAAAGTATAATCGAGGAATGTAGACTTCTGCCACCTAGGAGAGTCTACCTCATGGATCGATCTGGGAGCAGTCAGTCAGTCACTGTTGCAGACAGCTGTTCACAGATGTTTCTCAGTTTATTGTCAGACAAACATGAGTATATATATATATATATATATATATATATATATATATATATATATATATATATTCACATTCAAGAGTGTGTTGTAGCTCTGTGACTGGAAGGTAGGATTTACGTAGCCAAGTTATCAGTGTATGACAGGGTAACGACACTGGGTGATGAAGCATTACATCATTGATCAGGATAACCTTCTCAAAACAGAGATGTGCGGATGTGTGAGTGAAGATAACTTTCAAGGATTTAATTCAGACTCACCAAAACAAGAAGCAATCAAACAAGCCCGTACCAGTTGCAAGCATGCCAAATCAGATATATCGATCACAAAGTAAATCTGTAGCGCTGTCAATCTGTAACACACAGTTCAGTCATGGTATCTTCTGTCTACTTTTTTTTTAAACCTACTTTTCCTCACAGAAAATGTGTGCGCGCATACGCGCACGCTTACACCACATTTATCTCCTCTGACTGAGTCAGTAAATTGTTCTTGGTCATTAATCTTGAATCACTGAAACTGAATCAGATTTAGAAAATCCGATGTAAATTTTTAAAATACTGACTTGTCCAGGGTGTAACCCCGCCTCTCGCCCAGAGTCAGCTGGGATAGGCTCCAGCTCACCTGGGACCCTGTACAGGATAAGCGGTTATGGATAATGGATGAATGGATGGATATTGTGATTCAGACTGCCCAGAGGAGGGATGCGTTAACAGAAAAGTACAGAAGTTAAATGTTTTGAATCATTTAACCCTTCATGTTCAGATCAATAGTGAATCTTTATTGAGTAAAAAAAAACCACAATAAATGCACACAAATGAACACAAGGACAAGTGTGTTTGAGAAAACCTTTTTTCACCTGCATTTCTGTACAAACTGCTGACCAAACTAACACACACCACTGAAGACCACAACACTGCACAACACACACACACACACACACACACACACACACACACACACACACACACACACACACAGAGCTTCATTTAGAAAATAAACACCAACAATTTAAAACACTTTTGACAATAGAACACCTAATGATTTTAATGAAAAACACACTTTTCACAGAATAACAGAATAAATCTCTCTCACAGACACACAGTGTGTCTACAGTATAGTGGTTTACTGGTGCTGTGAATGAAACATGACAATTATACTGTATTGTTACACTCAACGTTTACATTATGTATACACACAGACACATGTCATTGGACAGCTCAGGACTCCGCCCTCTTCAGTAAGGAGTGGGGGGGTGATGGGTAATAACCAGTCGTGTAGGACTGAGACTCGGAGAAACGCTTAAACTGGAAATTCAGAGGAAGAGCTGAGGACACACACACACACACCAACGTGTTTATATTTAATACACAATGTTAGCGTGAATTTACCAAAAGGTATATTAATATCGACCCTGACATCACAAACTCTCATTCCTAACGTGTGTGTGTTTGTGTGTGTGTACCCATACCTGCTATACTCTCCACACTGGGTATAGCCACAGTGCTGTATTTGTGAATGGAGCTGCAGCACCATGTCAGTGTGTGATGTTCCTGTCCAGCTTCATTCGTCTGTATGTCCACAAAATACGACCCCCACTGCTGAGACACAGCTGAAGGGGCCTTCATACACTCCTGTACACACACACACACACAAAATAGTGAATACTACAGGAGGCGTATTATTTTTACACACAATAGTGTCATAGAATAGTGATTTGGTGTGCAGCCAATGACTAGCTAAGGTGACTTACCGGTACTTCAAACTTTCCCTTCTTCTCTGCAGGACCCTGACTGTAGGTGGAGCTCTGATTGGAAGTGGAGCTCTGGTGGTTCTCTGTGCCCATACCCTCCCCCTCCATCTCCTCAAGTATCATAACAGTCTCCCACTTTGCAAAAGTGAATGCTGGAAACATGTCAGAGCGCATACTGTCTCCGAAGTACACCACCTACACACACACACACACAATGATTAGACTGATACAGGGAAGAATTTGTGTGTGTGTGTAGGTAAGCACCCTGTGTCCTCAATGGGAACCCTGTAACGGTGCTACTGGACTCGGGGAGCATCATCACCCTGGTCCAGCCCTCTATCCTCCCCAAGACCCTCCAGCCCTACAGTAACTTAGTGGTGACCTTTGTACATGTAGACGTCCCAAGATGTTCCTGCAGGATAGTGCTACCAATGCCAAGGTGGCGCGCCTAGAGCGTAATTCTAGTTCTCTGTTCTGTCTCAGTAGGTTGCCAGGGAAGAGAACTTCTAGAGGGAGCAGAAGGCTGATGACCACCTCAAACACTGCTGGAGGCAGGTGCTAAAGGTCTACAGAGTTAAGCAACAACCAAAGCGTGTGCATCCAGCAGCCTACTTCCTGGTGAAGAAAGGGCTGCTGTTATTACTGCTGCATCAGGTGGGGAAAGACCCTCAACCTCCTAATTCTTCCCCAGTCAAAGGCTGATGCCGTCATGCACCTGGCCCACACCCACTTGCTCAGGGGCCAGCTGGGGACCTGCAACTACCTTGGAAAAGCTGTAAGACCACTTCCACTGGCTGGGCATGGTACCAGAGGTGACAAACTGCATCCAGCAGTGACCACAATGCCAGAGGACATCCCTACAAAAGCCAGCCCTGGCCCCCCTCATCTCTCTATCCATCATAGATGTTCCATTTGAGTGTGTGGGCATGGACCTGTTTGGGCCACTACCCAAGTCTGCCCAAGGTCACAAATATGTGCTGGTGCTCATGGACTATGTGACAAGGTACCCCAAGGCTGTCTCCCTTCAGAAACCCACCTCTTGGAATATCACACGAGAACTGGTCCTCCTCTTCAGTCATGTGGGCATCCCTAAGGACCTGCTCAGCGATGAGGGAACACCATTCATCTCCAAATCAATGGCTGACCTGTGCCAGGTGCTGCAGATCAAACATCTGCAGACATCAGTCTACCACCCACAGACAGACAGCCTGGTTGAATGCTTTAACCAGTCCATGAAGAGGATACTACATAGGGTGGTAAAGAGGGGTGAGACTGAAAACTACTCTTACCCTGCGTCCTGTTCACTGTTTGGGACTCTTCTCCACTTCATGTGTCGAACAGGTTTGCCCTCCTCAGTGATGCACTCACTGAGAAACCTGAAAGAGCTCTGGTTATAGGGGACTCCATTATACGGCACATGAAATTAGCCAGGCCTTTAGGGGCACCAGCAGCTTTAGTCAGGTGTATACCGGGAGCCAGGGTGCCGGACATAGCAGGTAATCTTAGGGTCCTAGGCAAGCACAGGTTCTCAAAGATAGTTATCCATGTAGGAACTAATGATATACGCCTTCGTCAGTCTGAGGTTACTAAGAGTAACTTTGTAGAGGTGTTTAAATTAGCAAAGGCGATGTCCAATGCAGTAGTATGCTCTGGCCCCATCCCAACGCGGTGTGGTGATGTAGCTTACAGCAGGTTATGGTCACTGAACTGCTGGTTGTCCAGGTGGTGCTCTGAAAACAGTGTGGGCTTTATAGATAATTGGGCTAATTTTGAGGGCACTGCTGGCCTCTTAGGGCGGGATGGTATCCATCCCACTCGGAAAGGTGTTGCTGTCATTTCTTGCAGCATAACTGATAATCTCAGAACAAGTCTAGTTAAATTCTGACAATCCAGAGCCAAGGCCAGGGAGCAGACGAACAGGCTAAACCGACTGTCTGCTAGCTGCACAGAGTCGTCACTCAGGGTCCACTACATCGAGACTGTGTAGGCCTAGAAATTCATATATTTTTTCACCAGCCAGCCGGACGAGTTCCCTTCCAAAGTAACTCGCCAAACAGAAAATCAACTAGCCAAAATTTGTTCATGTATGAATTTTACTTCTGCCAAAAATAACACAAAAGAGAGTCGTTACCATTGTTCATGACTAATGTGCATTTATTTCAAGACCCGAGTATTTTGATACTGTTGTTAAATACATAAATGAGAACAACACAGAGCACCATAATATAATATCAACAAATAATAATATATTGGAAAACTTGGCAACTTGGTGTATGAGTATTGAAAACAAATATATTTACTATCATGACTATAGCACCCAAAATATGTCCAACATGCTTTCTGTATTTCACCATTTATGAGAGAGAAAGCATTCGGAGCTTCATATTGACTAGGAATCAACTTGAAAAAAATTAATTATTCCATAAAAATCGTATCGCAGCCAAGGCCTACCCTGCTCCCACGTTTGCTTATAAGTCCTTTGTCGTTTCTCCTTCTCGTACGCTTTATCGGCGGCCTTTTTCTCCTCTTCAGACCGAGGTCGCTTTGTCCCCGTCTCTGGTGGTTTCTGTACACCTTTCAGAAAATTCCACATCGCAACGTAGCTTTGGCAGATGTAGATGTAAACAACAAAAAAACACGCATGTTTAAATGGGCGATAATGTGGCCACATCTACTGAATTTGATAAAGTGATGTGGCAGCGGGGGCGTGGCCAAGCGTCGGTCTGTGAATGGAGGGCGGAGTTAGGGAAGGTAAGTGGTGGAATCATTGCACCTGATAGGGATTAACCTGTGTTTGTGTGTCTTCTCCAGTGACCGCGCCCTTTAAAAGGAGAGGAGAGCAGAGAAAGGGAGCTCTCTCTCCCCAACCAGAACACGTGTGTGTGCGCACGCGTGCGGCTGGGAAGCGATAAAAGGCTGAAAAGCTAGCAATAAATAGTTCATTGAGAACTCAGTTCTGGCCTGCCGTGCTTCTGTGCTCCACCCACCTGGTCCAATGCTACACATGATTACTGCGATATTCAACGAGATGTGTTATATGCATGCGCAGTAGTGAAAAAACCGACAGCCTGACTCGTACACGATATGATTCAGAATTCTTCGGTATTTTCCATCCTGACGATAAACACATCGATTAACACAGACACGGCACACACTTAATATGTGGCGGCTTTAGTTGACGGTGTGTCTGAATCTTCGCTTCATGTATATTTATTTTCAACTAGCCAGCCGGGCTGGCTAGTGACAGGAATTACCCGCCAAATGACAAATTAAGTCGCCTCGGGGGACCGGACCACCGCGAATTTCGAGCCCTGCTGTGTCTGTTCCCCGAGCTCAACAAAAAAGTAGAACTACTCAGAGTTTGTTCCAGTAACCTAATCAATATAAAATTAGATCATATTGACTGTACAGCCGCCGCCAGCACCTTTGATCTAAAAGTGGGGCTATTAAATATTAGATCTCTTACATCTAAAGCACTAATTGTTAATGAACTCATTACTGATTGGGAGTTTAATGTACTGTGTTTAATTGAAGCATGGATTAAGCCAAATGAATATATAGCATTAAATGAAGCGAGTCCTCCTGGATACAGTTATATACACCAGCCTCGTCTAACTGGCAGAGGAGGAGGCGTCGCGGTTATTTATAACGATTATCTAGGTGTAACACACAAACCTGGATATAAATTTAATACATTTGAAGTTCTTCATACTCATATAATGTATGTAGCTTCAAAAAATAAGTCTACCCAGTTAATTCCGTTACTTATTATTTACAGGCCCCCGGGGCCATATTCTGAGTTTCTTTCTGAATTTGCAGATTTTATCTCAGATCTGGTTATTTCCTTAGACAAAGCTTTAGTTGTCAGAGATTTTAATATTCACTTCGATAACCCAGAAGACCCTTTGAAAACAGCGTTTGTGTCCATTTTAGATTCAGTAGGGATTAATCAGAATGTCATAGGACCGACCCATAATGGTGGTCACACTCTCAATCTAATACTAACATTCAGGTTAAACGGAGACAATATAGTCACACTTCCACAGTCTGAAGTTATCTCAGATCATTGTCTCATCTCATTCAAACTATGTCTGAGTAATAATATATGCACCTCACCACGCTACTGTATTAAACGTACATTCATGTCAACTACTGCACAGAGCTTTATAAATGATCTCCCAGAGTTATCAACTTTGATTGGGTCACTGTCAGCCCCTGCAGAACTTGATCAGGCAACTGAATGCTTAGAGTCAACATTCTGCCACGCCTTAGATAATGTAGCTCCTCTAAAAAGGAAAATGATCAGAAAGAAAAAATTAGCACCCTGGTATAATGATGACACTCGCACTTTAAAACAGATCACTCGAAAACTGGAATGTAAATGGCGTCAAACAAAATTGGTAGTGTTCAAATTAGCGTGGAAGGAGAGCTTCCTGAAGTATAGAAAAGCTCTTAGTGCTGCGAGATCAACATATCTCTCCTCCCTAATAGAAGATAACAAAAATAATCCTAGATTCCTATTTAATACTGTAGCAAAATTAACCAGGAATAAGTCCACTATAGACACATGCACACCTGCAGTATGGAGTAGCAACGACTTCATGAATTTTTTAATGACAAAATTGAAAATATCCGACAAAAAATTCAAACTACTAATTTAAGGTCAAACAATGTAAGTGACCCTGTAGTTAACAATATAACTGTATCAGATCATCAATTAGAATGTTTTACTCCCCTTAGAGAAACTGAATTACTTTCATTAATCTCGGCATCAAAAGCCTCAACTTGCGTACTAGATCCCTTACCTACACGTCTATTCAAACAGATAATACCTGAAGTAATTGAACCGCTTCTAAAAATTATAAATTCTTCTCTTACGATTGGCTATGTACCCAAATCCTTTAAACTAGCAGTTATCAAACCCCTGATTAAAAAACCTGACCTTGATCCCTGTCAGCTGTCCAATTATCGGCTGATATCAAACCTCCCCTTTATCTCCAAGATCCTTGAAAAAGCTGTGGCACAGCAGTTATGCTCATATTTACATAGGAATAACATCCATGAAATGTATCAGTCAGGATTTAGACCTCATCATAGCACAGAGACAGCACTGGTTAAAGTAGTAAACGACCTACTGTTGGCGTCTGATCAGGGCTGTGTCTCGCTACTTGTGTTGCTTGACCTTAGTGCAGCATTTGATACCATTGATCATTCCATTCTTCTGGATAGACTAGAAAATGTTGTGGGAGTTAAGGGAACGGCCCTCTCCTGGCTCAGCTCTTATTTAACTGATCGCTATCAGTATGTTGATATAAATGGTGATATTTCTAGACATACTGAGGTAAAGTTTGGTGTTCCACAAGGTTCTGTCTTGGGTCCACTGCTTTTTTCTTTATATATGTTCCCTCTGGGTGATATTATTCGTAAACATTGTATTAGTTTCCACTGTTATGCTGATGACACACAGTTGTATGTTTCTGCAAAACCTGATGAGAGACACCAGCTTAATAGAATTGAGGAATGTGTGAAGGACATTAGACACTGAATGATTATTAACTTCCTTCTGCTTAACTCTGACAAGACTGAAGTACTTGTACTCGGACCACATGCAGCTAGAAGTAAGTTTTCTGATTCCACAGTAACTCTGGATGGCCTTTCTGTTTCTTCACGTGCAGCAGTAAAAGACCTCGGAGTGATTATTGACCCCAGTCTTTCATTTGAAACTCACATCGATAACATTACCTGGATAGCTTTCTTTCATCTCAGAAATATTGCTAAGATAAGAAATTTAATGTCACTACACAATGCAGAAAAACTAGTTCATGCTTTCGTTCCCTCCAGGTTGGATTATTGTAATGCCTTACTGTCTGGATGTTCCAATAAGTGCATAAACAAGCTCCAGTTAGTTCAAAATGCCGCAGCAAGAGTCCTTACTAGAACTAGAAAATATGACCCCATCACCCCTGTCTTATCCACACTGCATTGGCTCCCAATCACATTTCGTATTGATTATAAAATACTACTATTGACATTTAAAGCACTGAATGGTCTCGCATCACAGTATCTGAGCAAACTTCTGCTCCTCTATGACCCGCCATGCCTACTTAGATCAAAAGGTGCAGGCTATCTGCTGGTACCTCGTATAGTGAAGGCTACATCAGGGGGCAGAGCCTTTTCTTACAAAGCCCCACAGTTATGGAACAGCCTTCCAAGTAATGTTCGGGAATCAGACACAGTCTCAGTGTTTAAGTCTCGGCTGAAAACAGATCTGTTTAGTCAAGCCTTTTGTTAATAGTATTTATGAGGTAAAGGAGTAGATCTGGAGGATCCTCAGACAGAGTGTTTTGGTAAACTGGGATGTATGGATGCTGTCAGTCTGGTAAACTGGGATGTATGGATGCTGTCAGTCCCCACTCGCTTGCTCACTCAAGTTTGTTAATGGTGTAATGGCTGCTGCTTTATGTCCCGGGGCTTCCTCATGCCTGTTTTACCTTCTGGCTCTCCCCTTTTAGTTATGCTGTCATAGTTAGTTTTGCTAGAGTCCCTGCTTGCGCTCAGCACAAAATGTATACTGTTCTTACTCATCAGGTGACACTGGGCATACCTAACAACCTGTGTTTTCTCTCTCTTTCTCTCCTCCCCTGTCTGTCCCTCTGAGTTACAGGTCAATCCTAAGATCAAGATGCTGAACCTCTTCTTCTCCTCAGACCTGCCTGATCCATCCTGATGCCCTACGTCTGGTTGGAGTCTCATCACATCACTCCTGTGGAGGACGGCCCCATGAGGACAGTTGAAAGTCGCACTTGGAAGACACTCTAGACACTTACAGCAATACTTTTATGGCTGAGGACTACAGTTGACTTGCTAACTTTAGGACTGCAGTTGTCATGAACAGTTTTTCACTCAAGTTTCCATCAATGAAGAGTTATAATGTCAACAAAACTGACTTCATGTTAAAACTGTTAAAAATGTTATAATCACATTGTATGTTATCACCCAAATGAGGATGGGTTCCCTTTTGAGTCTGGTTCCTCTTGAGGTTTCTTTCTCATGTCACCTGAGGGAGTTTTTCCTTGCCACCGTCGCCACAGGCTTCATCATTGGGGATAGATTAGGGATAAAATTAGCTCATGTTTAAAGTCATTAAAATTCTGTAAAGCTGCTTTGCGACAATATTGTTAAAAGCGCTATGAAAATAAACTTGACTTGATAGTCTGTAACTCTAGCTGCTCTTGGTAATGATCTGGCTGAGGGGGTTCAGTCCTATGCAGAACAGCAGCAGGGACAGGGAATCTCCTTGGTATATACCGCACTTGATGGTGATCTGTGTTATTGGCTTGAAGTTGGCCTCTCGGGTTGTTTTCCATAGCCTCATTGAGTTCTTGATGAAGGTTCTGAGAGTCCTGTTGATGTTGTACAGTTTCAAGAATTCCAGGATCCATGTGCGTGGCATTGAGTCATAGGCTTTCTTGTAGCCAATCCAGGTGGTGCACAGATTGGTATGTCTACTGCCGCAGTCTCGAGCTACTGCACTATCTACCAGTAGCTGAGGTTTTGCTCCTCTGGTGTTCCTAGCAATTCCTTTCTAGGCTTCACTTATGTATTGAGTCATGTGGCTACTCATCTTATCCGCTACGATGCCCGACAGGAGCTTCCATGTTATGCAGAGGCAGGTTATCGGCCAGTAGTTGGATGGGACTGCACCCTTCTGTGGGTCCTTCAGGATCAGGACTGTCCCGACTTTCAGTCAGCCATTCCGGGTGAGTCCCCTCCATTAGCAGCTGGTTCATCTGTGCTGCCAAGTACTCATGTAGCGGTTAGCTTCTTTAGCCAGTAGGCGTGAACCATATCCGGGCCTGGTGCTGTCCAGTTCTTCATTTTTGAGACTCTTACTTGGATGTCTGCCACAGTGATGATTATTGGGTCTTGCTCAGGGAGATTGCTGTATTTGGCTCTCAGGTCTATTAGCCACTGAGCACTGTCATTATGTGATTTTTCCTTTTCCCATACCCCTTTCCAGTGTTGTTCAGTCTCCAGCCTTGGTGGATCTGGAACCATGTTGTTATTACCCTGCCACTGGGTGTACACCTTTGATGGTTGAGTGGAGAACATCCTATTTATTCTCCTAACTTCAGCTTTGCTTGTGTACCTCCTTAGGCAAGGCAAGGCAAGGCAAGTTTATTTATATAGCACATTTCATACACAATGGCAGTTCAATGTGCTTTACAGAAGTAAAAACAAAAACAGTAAACAATAGAGAAATAAAATTACATAAAATAATTTTATCTTTATTCTAAAATAATTAATTAAAAGAATTAAAAGAAAATAATAAGAATTAAACAATAGTAGAAATAAAATATTAAAATGTCAAAAAGAAAAAAGAGAAAGGAAAAAAAAAAACCTAGCAGAATAAAATAGAATAAAGTTAAAATAAATTTAAAACATGCAGAGAAAAAGATTATAAAAAATGTAAAATATTAATTATTTAACAGAAAGCATCTGAAAACAGCTTGGTCTTTAACCTAGATTTGAAGCTGCCAACAGCAGGAGCATTTTTAATGTCCTCTGGCAGTTGGTTCCATAGCTGCACTGCATAGTAGCTAAAAGCTGCTTCACCATACTTTGTTTTAACAACTGGTTTTAAAAGTAAATTTTTCTGCTGCGATCTGGTAGATCTGATTGGGTTAGGCCGCTGCAACATATCAGAGAGGTAATTGGGCCCTGGACCATTTAGAGATTTGTACACCAGCAGCAATGCTTTAAAGTCAATTCTGTAGCTTACTGGAAGCCAGTGAAGGGACCTTAGAATTGGAGTAATGTGCTCTGTTCTTTTTGTTCGTGTGAGAACCCTCGCCGCTGCATTTTGAACCAGCTGAAGTCGTTTAATGGTCTTTTTTGGCAGGCCTGTGAAAAGGCCATTGCAGTAATCAACCCTACTAGAGATGAAGGCATGTATTAGTTTTTCCAGATCATTTTTTGAGATAAGTCCTCTTAGTTTGGAAATGTTTTTTAGGTGATAAAATGCCGTTTTAGTGATTGCTTTCATGTGACTGTCAAAGTTTAGCTCGCTGTCAATGAAAACACCAAGATTTTTAACCATTTCTTTAGTTTTAATCCATTTTGTGTCAAGAATAGTGGTAATCCTGAGTCTTTCATCTTTTTTTCCAAATAGAATTACTTCTGTTTTATCTGTGTTCAGCTGAAGAAAATTTTGTGACATCCAGCTATTGATTTGATCGATACACTGGTAGAGACATTCAAGGGGGGCATAATCATTTGGTGATAGAGCAAAATAAATTTGGGTATCATCTGCATAGCAGTGATACAAAATTGAATTTTTATTGATAATTTGCCCAAGTGGGAGCATATAAAGGTTGAAAAGTAATGGTCCAAGAATCGACCCCTGGGGGACACCACAGGTCAAGGGCATTGACGTTGAGGAACAATTTCCCAGGGTAACAAAGAAGCTTCTATCTTTTAAGTATGATTTTAACCAATTGATAACTTTACCAGTCAATCCAACCCAGTGTTCAAGTCGATATAGCAGTATGTTGTGATCAACAGTATCAAAAGCTGCACTGAGGTCCAGTAATACCAGGACCGATGTTTTGCCTGCATCAGTATTAAGACGTATGTCATTTATAACTTTAATCAGCGCTGTTTCAGTGCTATGATTGGCACGAAATCCTGACTGAAAATTATCAAAATGGCTGTTTGATATCAAGAAGGCAGTTAATTGATTGAAGACAATTTTTTCCAGGATTTTCCCGATAAATGGTAGATTTGATATTGGCCTGTAGTTATTTAACACTGAAGGATCCAGATTTTTTTTTTTTTTTTTTTAGATGGGTAGCCAGGGCTGAGTGTATTTGTTTGGCAGTCTACAGGGCCTCAAGTACGGATAGCTTGCTGTATTTCTTAGGTAGCCCTTTCCTTTAACTTCTCTCCAGGTCTGAGCTTAGCTTCTAACATTCTCTTCCATGGTGGATATTGCACCTTATGGTTAGTGTCCATCTTATAACCAAGAATTTCCAGGATCACTATCGATGTGATGTATATCAGCTTGTTGGTCTCAGTAATGGTCATAGTAGAGATCGTTCATAGTGCTGCATTCACATCTTCTAGGAGATTTTCAGGAGGTATTTCACACAGTTGTGGTAGTCGGGCATGGTGGTTCACGGTGTTCAGCTTTGTTACTATCTTCAATTTCAGGTCAGCTGCTCATGCATTAAGCTCTTGCTTGCAAGGGTGTGTTGCTGGGGGGTTCCCAGTCTCAATCTCCAAGTGTGGGGATAGTGATAAACCCCCCATGACCTGGCATCCTGACTCCTCCTTGCCATAGCATTTGTGATGTATCTCATCAATCTCTAGTTGTGACAGCAGTTGCTGTTTGTGGATATTGGAACATTGAGTTACTAGTTGTTTTGGTGTTACTGTAGATGTTGGGTATCGAAGCATCCATTGGTCTCACATCCTTTGCATGTAACCCCTCTCTCTAAGATTACTCGCATAGTAGTATTCCAACAGTCGAATGTTCTCAGCTCTTGTCTATGAATGTATTGCTCTTGTTCCAGTAGCCGATTTCTCATCAGTTTGCCCTGGTTCCTCAACATCTGATGCGGACCTTGTTAGAGTGGGTGACATCCGAGCCAATATGACTCTGGTTTTTCTGTCTCTCATTTATTAGGTAGGCAGGTATCATTAAGGGCCTTGCCAACAAGTCCTCACCATTGCCTCAACCAGGGCACGAACCCATGTCAGTGATGTTATCAACTGAGCCACTATATATATATATATATATATATATATATATATATATATATATATATATATATAAATAAATAAGGCAATTCTTCAGCAGAGAGGCCAAAATTATGAAATTGTTAAGACTGCGTTAAACTGTCAGCTCAGTGATGCTGCTAAAGTATAGAATCCAAGTCAAAATATGCTGAAAACCACATTTAAAAATTATCACCCCAATTATAGCAATGTCGCTTCAGAGAAATGTTGGTTTGAATTTTAAGAAATGAAAGTTCAGGGTTTTTTTTTGACATAATTATCCACTGTGCTGCTGCAACCAGGAAATTTTCCCATTGTGGGATAATAAAGGTCTTCCTATCTTATCTTATCTTATCTTATCTTATCTTATCTTATCTTATCTTATCTTATCTTCGTTACTGCCTTTTTACTAAGTCAAGTTTATTTGTATAGCGCTTTTAACAATAGACATTGTCGCAAAGCAGCTTTACAGAATTTGAACGACTTAAAACATGAGCTAATTTTATCCCTAATCTATCCCCAATGATGAAGCCTGTGGCGACGGTGGCAAGGAAAAACTCCCTCAGATAGCACGAGGAAGAAACCTCGAGAGGAACCAGACTCAAAAGGGAACCCATCCTCATTTGGGCAACAACAGACAACATGACTATAACATTAACAGCCTTAACATGAAGTCAGTTTCGTTGATGTTATAAACTCTTCACTGATGGAAACTTGAGTGCAAAACTGTTCATGACAACTGCAGTCCTAAAGTTAGCAAGTCAACTGTAGTCCTCAGCCATAAAAGCATTACTGTAAGAATCCAGAGCGTCCTCCAGGTGTGACTTTCAACTGTCCATATGGGACCGTCCTCCACAGGAGCGATGTGATGAGACTCCAACCAGACACAGGGCACCAGGATGGATCAGGCAGGTCCGAGGAGCAGAAGAGGTCAGCATCTCGATCCCAGGACCGACTAAAAAGATAATTTATTTTCAGAGTTAAACATAGCCAGAGCGGGTAATCGGGAGATTCGGGAGGATTCCCGATGGGCCGGCTCATGTCAATCTCAAATTTGGGCCGGTTGGATGGAAAAAATAATTTTGACACTTATCTAACCTTCTTCTTGCATTCATTCTCCATTCAACTATGCATTCATTCTCTATTCATCTGACAGCGCAGCCCCTACAGCACAGTAGATTAGATGGGTTCTACCATCTGATGAATTCTTCCCTCCCAAATGTTTAAGTTGGTTAGGCCCATGAGTCGTCTTTTTTGGAGCGGTAAAATTAAATATAGCAACAGAATAGCGCGAAGCGTCAGTCAGTGGTGATGGAGGGCAGGAAGAGGCCAGGTGGAGCCGAAAAGGCCAGGACAAAAAGAAGAAAGGCGCTGGAAGAAGATGCTGCCAAATGTGTGAAATTAACAGACCTGTTTTCCAGAGGACAGACCTCAGTTGCAGCCGGTAAAGAGAGATATGGAAATAATTTTGTAGCCTCCTGTCAGTGTAAGGCTATTGTGCAACGTATGCAATGTCAATTTAGCATAGTTTATTTTGTAGAGCCCAATACACACCATTAATCACAAATATCCAGTTTCAAGCTGACAATAATAAACATAACTTAGAGGTATAATTTAGTGTGTACTTCACCTCACTGTGTGTTCACTGTGTGCATTTCACTAATTCACGATTGGAATAAATGCAGAGACCAAATTTCCCATTAAATAGCATCTCATTAATGGAATGTTTTTGTAGCATCGGAGCAGCAAATGGTGATGATCTGATGATCCTGAGGAGGCCATGACTACTGAAGGGACAGGTAGAGGATGGTCTAACAGTTATTTATTTAAACTAAGATAGTTATTTGTAATGTAAAAGATAACAGAGATATATGATAAATATATGTTAAAAAAGAAAAAAAAAGAAAGAAACCTTTATTTGTCACATGCACACTTCAAGCACAGTGAAATTCATCCTCTGCATTTAACCCATCTGAAGCAGTGAACACACACACACACACACACACACACACACACACACACACACACACACACACTCTCAGAGCAGTGGGCAGCCACACCAGAGCGCCCGGGGAGCAGTCAGGGGTTTGGTACCTCGCTCAAGGGCACCTCAGCCCAAGGCCGCCCCACGCCCCAGTTGTTCAGACTTTCAGAAAGATGTCAGCATGATAGCCTAATTTATTTTAACAAATGGAGACAAATAGCCTAAATCATTATCAATTTTACACAATCACAATATAGGCTAAATTGTGTGTGTGTGGGGGGGGGGGGGGGGGGGAACTTCAAGCATGTTACGTTATTCAGCAAAATAGGCTAACCCTTAGTGAAATGTTTTTGTAGCCTCAGAGCAGCAGATAAACCAGTCTGATCCTGCTGGTGAACCAAGTAGGCACGGAGAGGCCAGGACTACAGAGGCAACAGGTAGAGAGAATAAAAATCAACTAAAAAAAAACTATTTTACGTAAGAAAATGCACACAGAACAGATGTGATAGATAGATTCTAAATGGTACCCAGATATTCAGAATGCTGAAAATGCTTTAGGGCGTATTCACACCTACGTTGTTTGGTCCGGACCAAACGACCAAATGAACCAAATTTCCCTTGGTCCGGACCTTTTGGGTTGGTCTGAATACAAACCACCGAACTCTGGTCCGGACCAAACAAGCGGACCGAGACCGAGCTGCAAGGTCGGACTCGGTCCGGACCAAAGGAACCCTGGTGCGGATCTTTTGGAGGTGTGAAAGCAGACCGGACCTAATCCGACAGTTTTGCTTTTTTGTACCTCGGGAGCTTCCGTCGTTTGTCGAGCATTATGGGAAACAGTCTTGACACTCCACCGCAAAGTGCAAACACTGTTTCGGTTGTCAAGGGTCGTTCAGTCACCAGTGGTAGGCGAGTGCAAAAAATGAGTAGGGGGCAAACGTGGGCCGAGGAAGAAACGTGTACCCTTGTGGATATCTGGGCAGATGTCCACATATCTGAGCTTTTGGACAGAACACACAAAAATGCTGACGTGTTTGCTGTATTCAGTGAGAAAATGAAGGAGAAGGGGTTCACGCGCTCCCCAGAACAATGTCGGCTAAAAGTGAAGAAACTCCGTCAGACCTACATTAAAATCAGGGACATTGTTGTCCTCCGTAGCCACCTTGCCCTTTGTCGTCGTCGTCGATAAATTACTTGTACAACAGCATAGTAATCGCACAATTGTGAAAACAGTAAAAACTGGAAAAAACATATAGCTTTGATGACATTAAAAAGAATAACAGCACGGAAAGCCTCCATGACTACTTTTGAACTTAACGCTTTGTGCGTGTGTCGTCTCTGACCAATAGCTGAACGACCTCAGGGCGCGTGGCTTTGTTGACAGATTTTGGTCCGCTTACTAAAATGTACAGTGTGAAAGCGAACCGCACCAAAATGAAAAAATAAAAAAAACATTTGGTTCGGACCAAAGCAAGTGAACTATCGAACTATCCTGGTCTGAATACACCCTTAAAATCAGCCCAATTGAAATAGGTAAACATTGTTTAATCAATAATTATCTCTGTCCATGATCACAGTGTATATGCCCTATATGCTATATAATACAGGTGAGTCAGATGCCAAGAGGGAAGAGTCCAGTGAGACAGCAGCAGTGCAGCAGGAGGTCCCACAGGTTCAGGCAGCTGCTAGTGTAGCTGAGGAGACTGATTTTGATTATTTTGCTCATCCTCAAAGACAGGATCTACAAATGTTTTTCAGTTACCATCCACAGCAGCCCACAAAACTCCCTACAGTGGCTAAAGTGTTTTATAACAAGCAAGGTACCAACCGCAAATGGTTGACGTATAGTGAAAAAACACAATCACTGTATTGTTCTGTCTGTTTGGCATTTGCACCCGCTGCAACTGATAATCCATTCATAAAGGGTGGTATGAAAGCATGGAAACTTATTCATCAGCGCATTGGAGAGCATGAGAAAAGTAAGATCCACAGGGATAGTGCTGATGCTTACTTTCTGATGGCTAAAGGGGCGGATGTAAAAAGCCTTCTGGCAGGCAAACAAATGTCTTTACATCATGAGCAGGTGAAAAAGAGGCGTCAGGTAATGGAACGCATAGTAGATGTGGCTAAAGTCGTAGGAAAATATGGCCTCAGTTCCAGAGGGGATAAAGCAGAGAGTGCTTATACTCTAGAAAACACTGCAGTAAATCATGGCAACTTTTTAGAGTTGTTAATTCTTTTGAGCCGGTATGATACGTGCCTTCAGCAGCACATTAGCAGTTGTATTGAGCAAAGCAAGACACATCATGACAGTGGGGCTGGGGCAAAAGGTAGGGGTTCTCTTGTGACTCTTATATCGAAGGACATAGTCAACAAAGTTGTGGATGTTCTCAAAAAGTTGATAAAGAGCACGATTGCAGACGAGGTTAGAGAGGCAGGCATGTTTTCGGTTCAAATTGATACTACTCAAGGTGTTTCTTCAACAGACCAGTGTGCTATCATCTTAAGATATGTTTCAGATGTCATTCATGAGAGGCTGGTTGCTGTGGTGGACTGTGAAAAGTCCACAGGAAAGTACTTCACAGAGGCACTGGAACAGACCTTAGATGAGTTCAGCGTTGATATTGGCACATGTGTCGGCAATTCCACTGATGGCGCTGCCAATATGCAGGGACAGTATCAGGAGTTCTCTGCATTTCTCTCTGAGCAGTCTCCTACACAGGTCCATGTCTGGTGTTATGGCCATATTTTAAATCTAGTCCTGGCAGACACAACAAGCAGTGTGGTCGAAAGTGCATCACTTTTTTCAATACTTAACAATGTGGCAGTGTTTCTGAGGGAGTCGTGGAAACGCATGCAGAAGTGGGAGGAGATGAGTGATGATATAAGACACAGAAAACTGGCTCCAATAGGGGCAACCAGGTGGTGGGCTAAGGATCAGGCCCTAACAAAAGTGTTTGGGTGCTTTGGTGATCCTAGGGATGCCCTCTATGTTGACCTCCTGTTGACCCTAGTCACAATCGAAGGGGATGACACTATGAAGTCAGCGGTTAGGGCAAAAGTGAAGGGACACATGGAAACCCTTTTGAAATATGAGGTTATCCTCACTGGTCAGACTTTCCTCTGCATTTTCAAACACACCTCCCCTCTATCCAAGTATCTACAGACGCATGGGATGGATATTTTGTCAGCTCAGTGTTTGGTTGAGGGGACAGAGGATAGCCTCAATAAATATGTCAGGGACTTTGAGGGAGTTAAAGGAGCAGCTGATGTGTTTGTGAGTTGAGCCAATGACAAACTGGAGGAGGTAGACAGTGAGCTTGTTGTGGAGACTGCACTTCCACAAAAACGTGTTCGAAAAAAGAAAAGAATGCCAGGAGAGCTCCTGGAAGATGATCCAGTAGCCTCACCTGATACTGCATTTGAGGTCAAGGTCCATTCTGGACACTGTTGTTGGCAGCATAGATAGGCAGTTTTCAGCCAGTGCAAAGCTTGCCTCAGATTTTGCTTGCCTTGACCCTAAAAATTTTCCAGACATAAGGGCAAATGGACTCCCCAATACAGCACTCCAAGAGATTAGCAATTGTCTATTGAGGTTTGATGACAGAGCAACTGTTAGTACATTGCATGGAGAGCTGTATAGCCTGGCATCCCAGTGGGAGAGATTGAAAAAGTCTCCTCTGGAGGATTACATTGTCAGGACAGGAAGAGAGGTGACACAGACAATTGAGGAGGACAGTGGGCTGTCATATGTGGAGCCAGTGTTTGAACTCGAGAGTAGGACCTGCTCTTCTTGCAAAAACTGTGCCATCTGCGTTTATCCGATCCTCTCACAGTAGAACCTCCTTACAGATGCTTACCATGTAATTGGGCTGGCATATAAGTTTCTGTTGACCCTTCAAGCACTCAGGTTGCATGCGAGCAGAGCTTCTCTGCATTAAAATGCGTGAAAAATAGGCTACGAAGCTCACTGTCTCAGGAATTCTTGGAGGCCTTCATGATAACGTACACAGAGAAGGAAATTCTCATGTCTATAGACAATGACACCGTTATTAATAAAGTTGCAGAAACCAGTGCACTGCTTAGGAGGCTTTTGATGCTGTAGGTAGCCTACTAAACATGCATGTAGTCAAGCTACTTAAGAGTTTAGTGTAAATCTAAACAATAACAATAGAGCATTGGGGAGAAAAATGCAATTTTAACTTCAAATTATTTTAATTACAAATTATTGCTCCTGTACAAAGGTAAATACGTTTTCATCTTTATCACATTTTTTACCTTTTAAATATTTATCTGATTTAAATTTGAATTAAACATATTGTTTAAGTGAAGTGCTTTCTATTAACTTACCAATGTATGCCTGAACTATAATCAATAAAAAGGCATTGTTCTTACAGCAGCTAGCTGCTGTTTCATTTATTCAGAGTCCTCCTCCAAGGAAAAAGTGGGCCGGGTTTGGGCATGAAACTCCCGGGCTGAAAAAGGGGCCCACTTCGGCCCTGAACATAGCCAATTTTTCTATGCTTTTTTAGGGTCAAAAGATACCCCATACAGTGTGAAATTATTATTTAATACCATTATCTTGAGTACTGCAACTAAAAAAGTTACCACACTTTGCTATGAATGTAATTCTGTTACCAAAGAACTACCCCCCCCACACACACACGCATATCAAATTAAAATCCTTCCCATGCCATGTGGCGCCGCTGATCTCCATTTCCGTAGCCCTCGGCCTCTCGCCTATTACATAGCTAGGGTTACAGTGGGGGGCTAGTCCTCTGGTAACCGCGAGAGTTTGACTCCCCACTCGCATCTGTATTGTAGTGTGCCTTGCCAGATGGCAGTAGGTACCTTTTTTTATTTTACACACACACACACACACACACACACACATTTTATATATATATATATATATATATATATATATATATATATATATATATATATATACACACACACACACACACACACACACACACACACTAGTGCATCTCAAAAAATTAGAATACCATGAAAAAGTTCCATTTTTCATAATTTAATTCAAAAAGGTAAACTTTCATATATTCTATATTCATTACATGCAAAGTGAAATATTTAAAGCCTTTTTTGTTTTAATTTTGATGATTATAGCTCATGAAAATCAGAAATCCAGTATCTCAAATTATTAGAATATTCCCTAAGATCAATCAAAAAAAGGATTTACAATACAGAAATGTCCAACTTCTGAAAAGTATATTCATTTATACACTCAATACTTGGTTGGGGCTCCTTTACCATGAATTACTGTATCAATGCGGTGTGGCATGGAGGTGATCAGTCTGTGGCACTGCTGAGGTGTTATTGAAGCCCAGGTTGCTTTGATAGTGGCCTTCAGCGTATCTGTATTTTTGGGTCGGGTGTTTCTCATCTTCCTCTTGACAGATTCTCTATGGGGTTCAGGTCAGGCAAGTTGGCTGGCCAATCAAACACAGTACTATCATGGTCAGCAAACCATTTGGTAGTAGTTTTGGCACTGTGGGTAGGTGCTAAGTCCTGCTGGAAAAGGAAATCAGCATCTCCAAAAAGCTCGTCAGCAGATGGAAGCATGAAGTGCTCTAAAATCTGGTAGATGGCTGTGTTGACTTTGGACTTGATAAAATACAGTGGACCAACACCAGCAGATGACATGGCAACCCAAATCATCACAGACTGTGGAAACTTCACACTGGGCTTCAAACACCTTGGATTCTGTGCCTCTCCACTCTTCCTCCAGACTCTAGAACCGTGATTTCCAAATTAAATGCAAAATGTACTTTCATCTGAAAAGAGGACTTTGGACCACTGAGCAACAGTCCATTTCTTTCTCTCCTTAGCCCACTTCTGACATTGTCTCTGGCTCAGGAGTAGCTTGATATTAGGAATGCGAAAGTTGTATCCCCTTTCTGGAAGATGTCTGTTCGTGATGGGTCTTGATACACTGATACCAGCCTCAGTCCAATCCTTGTGAAGCTCTCCCAAGTTCTTGCATCAACTTTTCTTCACAATCCTCTCAAGACTGCGGCCATCCCTGTTGCTTGTGCACCTTTTCCAGCCACCCTTTTCAGCAATGACCTTTTGTGGCTTACCCTCCTTGTGGAGGACATCAGAATCATCTTCTGGACAACAGTCAAGTCAGCAGTGATTGTGGTTGTGTGTACTGAACTAGACCGAGAGATACACTGTGTTCATACTGTTTTACTCAAACTCGAAATGAAATATTCTAATATTTTGAGATGTTTTTTTATGTTTTTGTACTGTATGCCATACTGATTAAAATTAAAATAGAAAAATGCTTGAAACATTTTAGTTTATGTGTAATGAGTCTATAATATATAACATTTTCACTTTCTTAAATAACTGATGGAAAATATTGAACTTTTTCTCAATATTCTAATTTTTTGAGATGCACTAGTGTGTATATATATATATATATATATATATATATATATATATATATATATATATATAAAAACACACACCTTGGGCTGCTGTTTGCCGGTCAGGGATCTGAGCAGGTAATGTAGGTGTGGCCAGTTTCCCTGAGAGAACCAACCACGCTTCTCCAAACACGACAGCCCTGTCCCACTCTCCACATCACTCACTATACAAAAAGAGAGAGAGAGAGAGAGAGAGAGAGAGAGACAGAGTGAGAGAGAGACAGTATAAATATATACTGTGTGTGTGTGTGTGTGTGTGTGTGTGTGTGTGTGTGTGTATGCACACGCGCATCACCGAGGGTCCTGAAAGGTCTCTGGTGTGGTATGAGAGAGAAGAAGCCTGGCTTCAGTGCATTGGTGATGATCACATCAAAAAGATCCTCAAAATCCTTCCTGCACACACACACACACACACACACACACACACACACACACACACACACACTTAAACACTAAGAAACTTCCTTTTTTCAGAATTTTTGCTTCCTGAAAAAAAAAAAAAAAAGAGAGATGATAGCCAATGCCAAGCTGAACACATAAATAATATCAGGTTTGTGGTATCAAATTTGGAGAAACATTTGGATAAATTGTGTGTGTGTGTGTAAAAAAATCTGATGTGTTCTTGAATTTGTTTATTTGTTCTAAAATATTTTCACATTTTATATTCAGTTATTTCACGTTATGTTATACAACTGATACTGGTAGTGAAAGATTAAAGTGTGTGTGAAAATGACAGACTCACCCTAGGATGTGTTCACAAACCAGTCTGCAGTAGTCAGAGTGTGAGCTGGTGATGAGCAGCAGGACTTTCCCACTCTCTTTCAGGTTCCTCAGCCACTGACACACTGATTCAGGACATGAACGTAGATATCGCTCAGGATCACGCTTCACACTTGGGAAGTACCATCCAGAGTCCTCTACACACACACACACACACACACACTTGAGTGATATTTGTTAATCCAGAATGCAGCAGTGAGAGTCCTTACTAGAACTAGAAGATACAGTGTCTTGCAAAAGTATTCATCCCCTTTGGTGTTCATCCAGTTTTGTTGCATTACAAGCTGGAATTAAAATGGATTTGGCGGGGGGGTTTGCACCATTTGATTTAAACAACATGTCTACAACTTTAAAGGTGAAAATTGTTGTTTTATTGTGACGCAAACAATAATTAAGATGAAAAAAACAGAAATCTGGAGTGTGCATAGGTATTCACCCCTATGATGGGTTGTGTTGGTGTACAGCAATCTTCAAGTTATGCCACGGATTCTCAATTGGATTGAGGTCTGGGCTTTGACTCGGCCATTCCAAGATATTTAAATGCTTCCCTTTAAACCATTCCAGTGTAGCTTTAGCAGTATGTTTAGGATCATTGTCCTCTGGCTGACTCAAACAGGTTTTCCTCCAGAATTGCCCTGTATTTAGTGCCATCCATCTTTCCTTCAGTCCTGACCAGCTTTCCTGTCCCTGCAGATGAAAAACATCCCCACAGCATGATGCTGCCACCACCATGCTTCACTGTAGGAATGGTGTTTCAGGGTGTTGGGTTTGAGCCACACATGACGTTTCCCATGATGGCCAAAAGGATCAATTTAGTCTCATTTGACCAGAGAATCTTCTTCCATGTGTTTGGGGAGTCTGCCGCATGCTGTTGGGCAAACTCCAAACGTGTTTTCTTAAGCAATGGCTTTTTTTTTGTCCACTCTTCCATAAAGCCCTGCCCAGTCTGTGGAGTGTACGGCTTAAAGTGGTCCTATGGACAGATACTCCCATCTCTGCTGTGGATCTTTGCAGCTCCTTCAGTGTTATCTTTGGTGTCTTTGTTGCATCTCTGATTGATGCCCTCCTTGCCCGGTCTGTGAGTTTTGGTGGGCGGGGCCTTCTCTTGTCAGGTTTGTAGTGGTGCCATATTCGTTCCATTTTGCTATAATGGATTTAATGGAGCTCCGTGGGATATTCAAAGTTTGGGATATTTTTTATAACCCAACCCTGATCTATACTTCTCCACAACTTTGTCTCTGACCTGTTTGGAGGCTCCTCGGTTTTCATGTTGCTTGCTTAGTTGGGTAGCAGAGTCAGGGTCCTTCCAGAACAGGTTGATTTTTACATACATGACCAATCATGTGACACTTTGATTGCACACAGATGGATCTTAATCAACTAATTATGTGACTTATGAAGTGAATTGGTTGGAGCAGCTCTTATTCATATGAAAGGGGGTGAATACTTATGCACAAATCCAGATTTCTGTTTTTTCATCTTAAGTATTGTTTGTGTCACAATAAGACAACAACTTGCACCTTTAAAGTGGTCGGCATGTTGTGTAAATCAAATGGTGCTAACCCTCCAAAAATCCATTTTAATTCCGGCTTGTAATGCAACAAAACAGGACAAACACCAAGGGGGTGAATACTTTTGCAAGACACTTTATGACCACATCACCCCTGTCTTATTCACACTGCACTGGCTCCCAATCAAATTTCACTTTGATTACAAAATACTACTATTGACCTTTAAAGCATGGTCTCGTGCCACAGTACCTGAGTGAACTTCTGAGGTTTTTTTTTTTAAATGACCTGCCACACCTACACAGACCAAAAGGCGCAGGCTCTTTGTTGGCACCTCAAATAGTGAAGGCTACAGCAGGGGGTGGAGCCTTTTCTTACAAAGCCCCACAGTTAAGGCCCAAGTATACTTCTGTGGACATGGCTTGGCACAACATGGATACAGACGTGCAAATGGGTGTCTCTAAAAAGTGTATTCGATTTTCTGCTGAACACATATGAATATCTGAACATATGCACACTACGCCTTTGTGCAGGTCCACAGAGTGGCAAAGAGCATGGTCTGCAACAACCCCCCAAACAAGGAAAAAGACGAACACAAAAGGCATGCATGGCAGTTTGCAACTCAAGAGGAGAAGAGTTCTTTAATGTTTAATGTTGGAAGAAGAAGAATGAGACAAGTGGAAGAAAAACATCTTAAAATCATTTGAAAAAGTTCTTTATTTTGCACTTAAACTACTCTAACCTATTGGGCAGCATATACGTGCTCAGTTTCGCACACAATCCACATGGACACAAAATCTGGGTGGTGTGGACTGTCCGTGCAGACTCTCTACATGATGAAATTTTCATCATGCACACCGTGAACGCACAGTGTGCAGATTGCATCCACTGAAATATACTTGGCCCCCACAGTTATGGAACAGCCTTCCAAGTAGTGTTCGGGAATCAGACACAGCCTCAGTGTTTAAGTCTCAGCTGAAAACAGATCTGTTTAGTTAAGCCTTGTGTTAATGGTGTTTATGAGGTAAAGGAGTAGATCTGGAGGATCCTCAGACAGAGTGTTTGGTAAACTGGGATGTATGGATGCTGTCAGTCCCCACTCGCTTGCTCACTCGAGTTTGTTGACGGTGTAGTGGCTGCTGCTTTATGTCCCGGGGCCCCTCATGCCTGTGTTACCTTCTGGCTCTCCCCTTTTAATTATGCCACCATAGCTGCTTGCTGAAACCATTACAGCACAGGAGCACACCTAATAATCTGTGTTCTCTCCCCGTCTCTCTCTCTCTCTCTCTCTCTCTCTCTGTTGAGCTACACATGTAACTTCTGCTGCCTGATGAGCTGCCAATGACCCTGACTCTATCTGCCCTCTGGTTCTGGAGCTTTTTTCACCTGAGAATCACTCACTGCTGTTGTGGATGGTAACACATGAATATCTGAAGGATGGCTGTGGATATTCTTACATGGATAATGAGTGCACTTACTGAAAGTCACATCCACCACATTAGATATGCAAGACATGAAGTGGTGGTCAGCCAAGTTTACTGTTCACAAAGCATTACTATCACTGGGACTCCTTACCAGTCATTAAAATGCCCTACATTTGCGTTGTTTTGGGCTGTTTGAATCGAACAAACTGTGAAACTGAAAAGTTTCTTCCGGGTTCCCCGTGAAGTGATAAAAGGATGAAAGAGTAAAGGATTTTACCAAAAGACAACAAGAAAGGTGGCTTTTGAACCTTTTGCTGCGATGGAAGGGGGCAAAGTCGAAGAACGCTTGAGTTTGCAGTGATCATTTTGTGAAAGGTTTGTGAATTCCTTCGATTTATTTCATTTGGATACGCAAAGGACTTTTCTTGCCATTTTCTGTTATTTTGTGATGTTTTGAAGTTCAGGAGACACTTCAGTCCTCAGATGCACTTTTGTTTATCGTTTGATTGTGGTCACCAGAGTGGGAAGAATGAGCAAAATTGTGAGAAGAAAAGTGCAAATGTTCTGAGGGTACTGAGGCCTCGCTTGAGTTTCATAAACTAATGAGAATCAAGACACCAGAATCACAAGGAATCCAGGAGGAGCCTGACAGTGCAGGACACAATGTAGAATGCCAGACAGATCTTACATGCGAGAATGTTGTTTATATGGAAGAGGCGCTCAAGAGACTGAACAGAGAACTGTATGATGGATAATTTTCCAACTTGTAGGAAAAATCTATCTTTGTGAATGTGTAAGGATCTATCCCATTGCAAAGAGCAACGTTCTGAAGGTATCGTGACCGTGCATTGGCCTCTACACTGTGAAAATAGTTGGAGACAGTTTCACTCACTCTTAACATAACAGCAGCCAAATCGGTCTGCCTGACCACCACTTCATTCACTGGAAGTAAACTCGCAAGCAAAAGTCACGTGACTGAATACAACAAATTGACAATAGACTGGACTGGACTAAGAACACAGAGGCCATATAGAAGAAAGGCCAAAGCTCTCTCTACTTTCTGAGAAGGCTGACGTCCTTCAACATCAGTAGGATTATGCTGAAGACGTTGTATGAGTCTGTGGTGGACAGTGCTCTCCTGTATGCTGTGGTGTGCTGGGGAGCAGACTGAGAGCAGCAGATGCCAACAGACTCCATAAACTGATCCGCAAGGCCCGTGACATTGTCGGAGTGGAGCTGGACTCTCTGGAGACAGTGTCTGAGCAGAGGATGCTGGCTAAACTGCGTATCGTCCTGGACAATGTCCCCCACCCACTCCATTATGTGCTGGCCAATCAAAGGAGTACTCTCAGTGAGGGACTCATTCCCCCAAAATGCACCTCAGAGCACCACAGGAGGTCAGTTCTGCTCGTGGCCATCAAACTTTACAGCCTCTGCCTCAGAGGCTCAGATACTCAACAGACAATGGACTATTCAATACAGCACCTGCGTAATAATTCCATTGTACTACATCCATCCACACTGTACCGAGGTCCAGTAATTACATAATATAATTATTCAACACCTCACTTGATGTGCAATACTAGTGTAATAACTTCTATGTACCACAGACACTATTTACTGCTTTATGTGCAATAACTGAGTAAAAACTTTCTTTATTCCATCCACACAGCTATTTTTCCTTTCCCGCGGCTATTTGTGTGCAATGGTTTACATTTTACATATGTATCATACGTTTTACATATCTGTTTAATTTTAAAATTTCTTTTCTCTACTTGAATGTGAGCAACTGCAGATGTACTCAACTTCCCCTCAGGCTTATTCAAGTATTTCTGATTCTGATTTTGATTCTGAAGAATTTCCTGCTACGCTGTCTGACTCCTTCTCCAGATGTCTTGAAGTGTGGAGTATGGAGTCCAAAAACAGCATACTCCTGTACTCTTTTCTCTCTCTCTCTCTCTCTCTCTCTCTCTCACACACACACACACACACACACACACACACCTCCAAAGAGCAGAAGATTGTAAACCCTTAATAGAGTATAATAGCTGGTTGTGTGTTGCCCTCATGTGGTAGTGAGATAGAACTGCAGCCAAGCCAGCAAAATGTAAAATAAAATAAAATAATTATTTTTATAAATAGCAGTCTAATGATATCACTGATGCATAAAATCAAGCACATAGTCATACAATCTCCATAGACAAACAATGGATCTTCCTGAAGAGCTCAGTGACTTTAAATGCTATCATAGGACGCAAACTTTGCCTCAGGTCAGATTGTGAAATTTCTGCCCTGCTAGGTCTGCCCTGGCCAACTGTAAGTGCTATTCTTGTGAAATGGAAGCATCGATGAGCAACAACAGCTCAGCTAAGCAGTAGATCACACAAACTCACAGAGAAGGCTGCCGAGTGCTGAAGCATGTGAAAGCCACCCCTCCTCTATTACACTGGTCACTACAGAGCTTCAAACTGCCTCTGGAGGCAACATCAACACAAGAACTGTGCATCACTGTGAACACCACTCTCTGTAATTGGATCCTGGACTTCCTGACTGACAGGCCCCAGTCAGTCTCTATAAAATATACATGATAACACCTCTGGGGTCCTCAGACTGAGCAGAGGTGTCCCTCAGGGCTGTGTGCTCAACCCGCTGCTGTTTATTCTGCTGACACACGACTGTGCTGTCCATCACAGCTCAAATCACATCATCAAGTTTACAGATGATACAACAGTCGTGGGTCTCATCCGTAACAATGATGAGTCTGCATACAGAGCAGAGGTCCAACACCTGGGGGAATGATGTCAGGACAACAACCTGACTCTTAATGTCCAGAAGACTAAAGAGATGATTATTGACTTCAGGAAGAATCCCACTGCTCGCTTCCCACTACACATCAACGGCTCTACTGTCGAAACAGTCAGCAGTGTGAAGTTCCTGGGCGTGCACATGGAAGAAAACCTCTCCTGAACACCACCGCAATCACCCAGAAAGCTCAACAGTGTCTACACTTTCTGCTAAGGCTGAAGAAGGCCAACCTCCCTCCTCCCATCCTTCTACTGAGGGACCACTGAGAGTGTTCTCTGCTGTTACATCACTGTCTGGTTCGGGAACTGCAATGTCGCTGAGCAAAAGTCCCTGCAGCAGATAGTGAGATTAGATTAGATAGAACTTTATTGATCCCTTTGGGAGGGTTCCCTCAGGAGGGAGGGCACAGAGGATCATTGGGGTCTCTTTCCCACCCATCTCTCGACTCTATAAGAAGCACGTCATCTGCCGTGCCAACAGCATCACTAATTAACCATTCATCCATCACTGTACACCCCGAGTAAAACACCTAGGAGTGGATATTGATGGAAATTTGAAATTTGATAAGCAAGTAAGCCAGGTCATAAAAAGTTATTTTTATCAACTCAGGGTTTTAGCAAAAGTCAAGCCCTTTTTAAGTAGAGAGGACTTAATTAGAGCGACACACGCCTTCTTTTTCTCAAGACTTGATTACTGTAACTCTTTATATGCGGGGATCAGCCCAACTCTTTTATCGAGGTTACAGCTTGTTCAAAATGCAGCAGGCAGGTGTGTGACAGGTGTTCGCAAATATGAGTCTTTTACTCTAGGACTCGCATTGATACACTGGCTGCCAGTTAAATTCAGAGCTGATTTTAAGATTTTACTTTTGGTTTTTAAATCCCTTTACGATTAAGCACCTAGTTACGTGTCAGAACTGCTCATCCCTACACTCATGCACGTGACCTACGTTCTGTCGATGAGCCACTCTGAGTTGCGTTGCGCACCAGGAAGCAGAAAATGTGGCAGGATTGAACTTTTAGTGTCATCACTCCTCGGCTCTGGAATAATCTCCCTTTGAATGTCAGAACAGCTCCTCCTCTTCCTGTGTTTAAAAGCAGATAAAAACTTATTTTTTCCATTACTTTTAACTGCTCTTAATTATTATTAATCTTTAATTTATTTTCTTTCTTTTATTGTGCCTTGAGTTGCTGCTTGATTTTTATATGCACAGTGCTGTCTAGGCTGGTCTGATTGTGTTTTATTTTGTGTTATGTGTGTTTTGTTCAGCACTGTGGTATGGCATTAGATTAGATTAGATTAGATTAGATTAGATTAGATTAGATTAGATTAGATTAGATTAGATTAGAACTTTATTGATCCCTTTGGGAGGGTTCCCTCAGGGAAATAAAAAAAAATTGACTTGTCATTTAAATGTGCTATACAAATAAATTTATTTGATTGATTGATTGATTGATTGATTGATTGATTGATTGATTGATTGATTGATTGATTGATCGAGCGAGCATAGGGCAGCACAAGCCCCACCCATCACATGCACTGTTCTCCCTCCTGCTGTCTGGCAGAAGGAACCGCAGCAGCCGAACCGTCACTGCAACAGCTTTTCCCCCAGGCACTCAGAGTCCTCCACTCACCGTTACCCTGAAGAACTGACAGTTCCAACTGAAAGGACAACTTCTCATCCACCTCTCACCCATTTGCACACACATGCACAATGCTCACTCTGCACTCATCTTGTCTCGTTGTAAAATCCTGCTAAAACCTGAACTCTTCAAACTGAACTGCATTCTTCTGTACTTGCACTAAAATTAACATTTGCACACAAATGCACAATATCACTCTGCACCTGCCTTCCTCTGGTCATCTGTGTTATTTATTGTACTTGGACAGCTAGATGTTTACTTCAATAGCTATAGATGACTTGCAACCATGTGATCAAAATGTGCTATGTCATGAGCGTCCGCCATGATGGTGGAGATACAAAGCAACTTGGATGGCAGCCGCTGAAAGCGTGTCTGTAAACAATGCTGAATTTTCTCCGTATTACCACGATTTGAATAGTTGAACAAAGATTTGATACAAAGAGAAGATAGATATGTGTGGGTTTTGACCCATATTATTTAAAAAAGTCAGACTTTTCTGAAGATAAGACGCTTCTATTGACCATTGAGTACCCAGATATCGTGTTCTATCTGGTTCAGCTGCCAAAGAATCAACTCCAACCTTGGATGAAACATAGCCCATTTTCTGAGTGGGTGCGCAGTCTGGATTGTTTCTACTGTATAATTTTGCCAGCGCTCCGAGAAGCGAAATGGTAATACACGTGTTAAAATTATAACAACTGAGTGAACCACGACAAGAGAACGCTCATTTTATAGCAAAATTCTAGCAACACGAAATAAAATTATTCCATGATATTATTGAGAAAACTTTTGAATCTCACCTGAGATAAAATGATTACTGCAAACACTAGCTGTTTTGGTTTTAGCCTCTGTTAGGTCAGCCCTGCCGATGTTGTTCAGCTGTGCTCGTCTCCTCTCCGTACTAAGCCTCAGAGTTTCCTCGCCCTCCTTCCGAATCACGGACGGAATTCTAAAATATTGGAATGTGCCACGGTCACGAGTACCATTGTGACCACAACCATATACAGCACAAAGATATGGCAGAGCTAAAAGAACGCTTACAGCAGCGGAAAACAAAGAGAGTTGCGCACGTGTGACTATGTTTTGTATGGACGGTCTCTTGACCCCGCAGCTGTATCTCCACCAACATGGCTGACATCCGGGTTTCTATTTTGCTTTGACATCACTTGCAAGTCAAAGGATAGATAGAGTTCTTTATATGCCTTGCCTTGTAATATTTCTATTTCTCTATAAATACACCATGAGGAGCCTGACGGAAACGCTATTTCAAATGCACTGTATACGTGTATGTGGAGGTATCCTCAATAACCTGTCTCACTCACTAGCCTGTCCCACTCACACGGTCTCACTCACAGTAGCTTGTGTCATCACACTGTGCCTCCACTTCACTCTAGTCCTGCAAAGTGTGCAGCAGGGGGCGCTCCAGTTATAACACTGATTCTATCACAGCCGAGCCCGTGCCTGGTGTGTGTGTGGATATGTGTGTGTTTGTTGAGGTCAGTACAGAGTGAACACGTTCCAAAATAATGAGTGTAATGAGACTCAGTGTAATTTCCTCAGTTTTAGCTGGAATCATATTGGAATCTGTAGCGTATGGAGATTTAAATAGTCATGACCGCCATCTGAACCACACCATCTCCATGTCTACACCACCTACACACATCCATGACCAAGAGAAAGAGAGAGAGAGAGAGAGAGAGAGAGAGAGAGAGAGAGAGAGACAGAAAGTGTGAGAAGAGCATGTCTGGAGCAGTGGGACAGTCAGATCCAAACCCAGTCCAGATTACGCTGCTGTCGGACCCGAAAAGTACGAATTGGCAGAGTATCTCTCAACCATCAGAGATATAAAGCAGAGACAAATCCTGACCCAGTACAGGTTGAGAGGGTCTATCTGTGTGGAGTTTCCATGTTCTCCCCGTGTCTGTGTGGGTTTCCTCTGGGTGCCCCGGTTTCCCCCACAGTCCAAAGACATGCAGTAGGTTAAGTGGCTGCTCTAAATCCCCCAGACGTGTGAATGGTTGAGAGGAGAAAACTATAATAATCAAGTAGAAGGCAACGGGAAACCACTACTGTAATCCTTCCTTAGAACCTGATGGCTGGAGCGTCAGAGCAACGTCACTGCAGTGATATGCAACATACAGAAATCTTTATGGATAAATGCAGATATATGTGTATTATTTGTATAACTTTTAGTTTAATTTACCTGCACTGTTTGCTTTGGTTACAATGTGATTTATATATAGAAAGAAAGAGAGACTGTTACAGAGAGAGACAGAGAGACAGACAGACAGAGAGAGAGAGAGACAGACACACAGAGAGAGGAGAGAGAGAGAGAGAGAGGTCAGTAGTGTTGCATGCCACAGAAACATTGAGCTTGTAGGGAAATAAACAGATACCAAATAACCCACCCTACAAAAACACACACGCACGCAACATTCAAGTTTCAAAGGCCATGTAAGAGATCTGCGAAAATTATGTAAAGCGTTCCTCCAAACAAGTTCAAAGAAAACAGTATTTACATTAACATGCGACACTTAGGTTTACACACACACACACGACAATAAACACATTCAAGCATACACATAAACAGGCTCACAAACGGACACACAAACAATTCAATTCCTTGCCATTTAATTGGATGACATTTTTAACAGGGGATATAGTCACAAAACAGCTTGACAGAAATATATAAATTCTGGATATACATTTTAAGCACATTTAAAATTTTATAAAATCTTCCCAAAAACACAGGTCAGCGTTCCATCATTTAATACTTTAACCAGCAGCACAGACACACGGCACCGAGAACAGGTCAGCATTCCGTCATTTATTACTTTAATCAGCAGCACAGACACACGGCACCAATAACAGGTCAGCGTTCCATCATTTGCTACTTTAACCTGCAGCACAGAGACACACAGCACCGATGACAGGTCAGCGTTTCATCATTTACTACTTTAAACAGCAGCACAGACACACAGCACCGAGAACAGGTCAGCGTTCCATCATTTACTACTTTAATCAGCAGCACAGACACACAGCACCGAGAACAGGTCAGCGTTCCATCATTTACTACTTTAACCAGCAGCACAGACACACAGCACCGAGAACAGGTCAGCGTTCCATCATTTACTACTTTAACCAGCAGCACAGACACACAGCACCGATAACAGGTCAGCGTTCCGTCATTTACTACTTTAACCAGCAGCACAGAGACACAGCACCAATAACAGGACAGCGTTCCATCATTTACTACTTTAATCATTAGCACAGACACACAGCACCGATAACAGGTCAGCGTTCCGTCATTTACTACTTTAATCAGTAGCACAGACAAACAGCACCGAGAACAGGTCAGCATTCCGTCATTTACCACTTTAACCAGCAGCACAAAGATACACAGCACCGATAACAGGTCAGCATTCCGTCATTTACTACTTTAACCAGCAGCACAGAGACACAGCACCAATAACAGGACAGCGTTCCATCATTTACTACTTTAATCAGCAGCACAGACACACAGCACCGATAACAGGTCAGCGTTCCGTCATTTACTACTTTAATCAGTAGCACAGACAAACAGCACCGAGAACAGGTCAGCATTCCGTCATTTACCACTTTAACCAGCAGCACAAAGATACACAGCACCGATAACAGGTCAGCATTCCGTCATTTACTACTTTAACCAGCAGCACAAAGATACACAGCACCGATAACAGGTCAGCGTTCCATCATTTACTACTTTAATCAGCAGCACAGACAAACAGCACCGAGAACAGGTCAGCGTTCCGTCATTTACTACTTTAACCATCAGCACAGACACACAGCACCGATAACAGGTCAGCGTTCCGTCATTTACTACTTTAACCAGCAGCACACAGACACACAGCACCGATAACAGGTCAGCGTTCCGTCATTTACTACTTTAACCAGCAGCACAGAGACACACGGCACTGATAACAGGTCAGCGTTCCATCATTTACTACTTTAACCAGCTGCACAGACACACAGCACCGATAACAGGTCAGCGTTCCATCATTTACTATTTTAACCAGCAGCACAGAGACACACGGCACCGATAACAGGTCAGCGTTCCGTCATTTACTACTTTAACCAGCAGCACAGAGACACACGGCACCGATAACAGGTCAGCGTTCCATCATTTACTATTTTAACCAGCAGCACAGAGACACACAGCACCGATAACAGGTCAGCGTTCCATCATTTACTACTTTAACCAGCAGCACAGACACACGGCACCGATAACAGGTCAGCGTTACGTCATTTACTACTTTAACCATCAGCACAGACACACAGCACCGATAACAGGTCAGCGTTCCATCATTTACTACTTTAACCAGCAGCACACAGACACACGGCACCGATAACAGGTCAGCGTTACGTCATTTACTACTTTAACCATCAGCACAGACACACGGCACCGATAACAGGTCAGCGTTCCATCATTTACTACTTTAACCAGCAGCACACAGACACACGGCACCGATAACAGGTCAGCGTTACGTCATTTACTACTTTAACCATCAGCACAGACACACAGCACCGATAACAGGTCAGCGTTACGTCATTTACTACTTTAACCATCAGCACAGACACACAGCACCGATAACAGGTCAGTGTTCCATCATTTACTACTTTAACCAGCAGCACACAGACACACAGCACCGATAACAGGTCAGCGTTACGTCATTTACTACTTTAACCATCAGCACAGACACACGGCACCGATAACAGGTCAGTGTTCCATCATTTACTACTTTAACCAGCAGCACACAGACACACAGCACCGATAACAGGTCAGCGTTATGTCATTTACTACTTTAAACATCAGCACAGACACACGGCACCGATAACAGGTCAGTGTTCCATCATTTACTACTTTAACCAGCAGCACAGAGACACAGCACCGATACCAGGTGTAGGTACAGTCCCTTTTAAAAAACATATTTCCCATCACCAGCTTCCACGTTGAGCTGCATCACGCCGGGGCAGGATCACTAACGTCACATCCACCATGAAGGCATAAGTAACGGAACACGTTTCCGCTTCCTCCTCTTTCCGTCTGGACTCCAAGCCATCTGGATACAAGGAGGATCGCTTGCTCTGCCAAGCACCCAAAATAAGACGTCTTTTCTTCTCTTTCTTGCAAGAGCCACGATTTAACGCGATTTCTTTGTTTACCTTTGGCCACGGTAGACTCTAAGATCGCGCGATTTTTAAACTCAGATAGAATTACAACCGGTTTTGTTTGCCTATCAGTAATGTTACCAAACTGCCACTCAAAGCAGTTTTAATTTATAGTTAGGAGCGATCAAATTCCTCCTAATTAATTCTCTGTGCACATTATTCTGATCAGAGACTCTCTTTTCATCATGAGCGACCATGCGTCGGACCAAGAGATCCTCTGTTTCTACAGAAGCAACTCACCTGCTCCACAACGGTGAAACTCCAAAAGTCTCAGAACATCTCTTCATAATTTTGCTTAGAGGCAAAATACTGAGTAAGACTGGCAATTTTGGGCAAAACCTAGTCTTAGGAATTAGCTTTTATGAAGAAGTGTGAATTTAAACTCAGGAACAGTTTAAATGTGTACACTGTAAACACGCAGCGTGTTGAATTAATTATTGTTTTGATCTCTCAGTTTTGTTTAATAGATAAGTTTTGCATGCTTTCCTCTTTCCCCTTTCTAACATTTTAATTTCATTCTTACACATCTTTTGACCTTATCAAGATTTCAGTGAATGTAATACTGTTATAAGCTAGTGAAATTAGCCTACGGCTAATTCTTTTGTCCCATTAGCATCCAGGGCTAATTGCATTGTCTCAAAGGAGAACACATGGCGGCCCTCCTCCACAGGCCTCACAAACACACCTTAGCTAGCATTCCTTTGTCTTAGCTAGCGACACAAGGCTAATCTGTGTCTCCACGTGGTCAAACACACCTCAGTTAGCATCCTACGCTAACCTTTCTTTTGCTAGGCAATAGGCCTTACCAAGTGGTCACCAGGCCTTTCACACACAAACACATGCTAGTTAGCATCCCTTTGTCTTAGCTAGCGACACAAGGCTAATCTGTGTCTCCACACGTGGCCAACACATCTTAGCTAACAACCAGAACTAAATCCTTTGTTCTCAAACCCCACGTGGTGACACACCCTCCTTAGCTAGCAACACAAAGCTAATTCTTTTGTCTTAGCAACCAAAGCTAACTCCCTTGTTTTCACTTAGAAACACGTGGCCAGTACATCTCAATTAGCAACCAAAGCTAACTCTCTTGCTGTACTTAGAAACACATGGTCACCAGGCCCCACACACACAAACACATCTTAATTAGCACACAAAGCTAATCTTTTGTCTTCACCACAACACACACACACACCTCACTGTTTGTATATATTTCAACTGACATTATTCATTTTTTATCTTTGTTATAATAAATTCATTTATTATTGAAACTGTGTGTTTATTTGTGTTCCAATATCTTTGAAGTCCCCAATCTCCAAGAATTCAAAGGTGCATATGATTTATGTAATATGGTAAGTGATCATAATAATTTGGAATATACCATAATTTAGCTGTTTGGTAATTTATTATTGTGGCAGCAGGGGCGTGGTCAAGCGCCGGTCTGTGACAGGAGGGCGGAGTCAGGGAAGGTAAGTGGCAGAATCACTACACCTGATGGCAATTAACCCGTGTTTGTGTGTCTTCCCAGTGACCGCGCCCTACTTAAGGAGGGAGAGCGAGAGCAGAGGAGCTCGTCTCCGGACTAGACGCTGACTGTGTGTGTGTCTAGCCCATATAGAATTGTTCACTGAAAAGTGTGGCAACAAAGCCTTTTGAAAACCTGATCTCTGTCCTGCCGTCCTCTGTGCTCCACCCACGCCTCGTGAACCGTTACAGTGGTGCTGAAACCCGGGACCAGAGTGGAGCACCAGCAGATCAGCCCCATGGAGTCCTCCCTGTTCGCCGACCTGGTCCACGCCCTCGCCACGGCCCAGCAAAGCCAGCACCAGGCGCTCGTCACCCTCCGGAAGGAACAGGAGCGACGCTTCGAAGCCCTGGTGCTGGCCCAGCAGGAAGACCGCGAGGCATTCCGGCACCTCCTCGCGTCAGCGGGGTCCACCAGCGCTCCGGCCGCGGGCCTGTCTCCCCTCACCGTTACCAAGATGGGTCCGCAGGACGACCCCGAGGCTTTCATCACGTTATTCGAACAAGTCACAGAAGCCTCGGGGTGGCCGATGGAGCAGCGCGCGGCGCGCCTTCTCCCCCTCCTAACGGGAGAGGCGCAGCTGGCCGCGCTACAGCTCCCCGCCGACTGCCGGCTGGCCTACACGGACCTCCGCCGGGCCATCCTCCAGCGCGTGGGGTGCATACCAGAGCAACAGCGCCAGCGCTTCCGCGCTTTGCGCTTGGAGGAAGTTGGCCGGCCGTTCGTGTTTGGTCAGCAGCTCCAGGACGCCTGCTGGCGGTGGTTGAGGGCCGACAACCGCGACGCCGAGGGGATCATTGACCAGGTGGTGCTGGAACAATTCATTGCTCGCCTACCAGCAGGAACCGCGGAGTGGGTCCAGTGCCACCGCCCGGCGTCGCTGGATCAGGCAGTCAAGCTGGCGGAGGATCATTTGGCGGCTGTTCCAGCGGCAGGACAGCAGACGGCGTCTTCTCTTCTCTCCTCTTCTCTCTCTCTCCCCCTCCTTCTGTGTCCCGTCCTCACCCCATTCCCCCACTGCGGAGACGGGGGCCGGCGCCACCCCAGCCGGCCCGCTGCACCCGCGGTGCCCTCCCGTTTCTCCCTTCTGTGTCTGTCTCTCCCCCACCTCAGGTGAGTGAGCCCCAGAACACCGGTGCAGAGGGAAAGCCCGGGCCGGTTTGCTGGCGCTGCCGGGAGCCGGGTCATCTTCAACAGCAGTGCATGGCAATGGAAGTGGGCACAGTGGTTCGGATCCCCGATGCGCCAGAGGCCACCCTCGATCGGGCCGGAGCGTATCGCATACCGGTGAGTATCCAAGGGGCTACATATCAGGCGTTGGTGGATTCTGGTTATAATCAGACCTCTATTCGCCAAAGCCTGGTTCAAAACGAGGCATTGGGGGGAGCACAGGGGGTGAAGGTGTTGTGTGTGCACGGGGATGTTCACTGCTACCCTTTGGTGTCGGTCCACATTTTTTTCAGAGGGGAAAAAGCCATAGTGAAGGCGGCGGTTAATCCTTGCCTTACCCACTCTTTAATTTTGGGGACTGATTGGCCGGGATTTCGGGATTTAATGACACATTTAGTGAGGAGTGGGTCCTGCCATTTAACAGGGGGAGGTCCCGGTGTCGCTTTGGCGGGAGCAGCTGTCACAGAGCCGTCTACGTCATCTCCGCGTCAGAGTGAGGAGCCGCCGGCTCCTCCTCTCTCTATTGGGGAATCCCTCGCGGATTTCCCGTTAGAGCAGTCGCGAGACGAGACTCTGAGGCATGCGTTTGACCAAGTGAGAGTAATCGATGGTCAAACACTCCCGCCGTACGCCACCCTGTCCTTCCCTTACTTCGCGATTATGAAGGATAGGTTATACTGAGTGACGCAGGACACTCAAACTAAAGAGCGAGTCACGAAGCTTTTGATTCCAAAGAGCCGCCGGGAATTGGTATTCCAGGCGGCTCACTTTAATCCCATGGCTGGACACTTAGGGCAGGATAAAACACTAGCCCGAATAATGGCCCGATTCTATTGGCCGGGGATTCGCGGCGATGTCCGTAGGTGGTGTACGGCATGCCGCAAATGCCAGTTAGTAAATCCAGCGGCCATTCCAAAAGCGCCTTTGCGCCCTCTACCATTAATCGAGACCCCGTTCGAAAGAATTGGGATGGATCTCGTCGGGCCATTAGATCGGTCAGCACGAGGGTACCGCTTTATATTAGTTCTAGTGGACTATGCAACGCGATACCCGGAAGCAGTGCCTCTTCGCAATATCTCAGCTCGCAGTATTGCGGAGGCACTCTTCCGCGTTATCTCCCGAGTTGGAATCCCGAAAGAGATTATGACTGACCAAGGCACCTCGTTTATGTCACGTACACTGAACGAACTGTATGGGTTGTTGGGTATTAAGCCGATCCGCACCAGCGTGTATCACCCACAAACGGACGGTTTAGTTGAACGGTTCAACCGCATCCTCAAGAACATAATTAAAAAATTCGTAAGTGAGGACGCACATAATTGGGATAGATGGCTCGAACCCTTGCTCTTTGCAGTGCGAGAGGTCCCCCAAGCCTCCACGGGGTTTTCCCCGTTCGAATTGTTATACGGGCGTAAGCCGCACGGCATCCTAGACGTGCTGCGGGAAAATTGGGAGGAGGGACCTTCACCAAGTAAAAACGAAATCCAATACGTTATTGACCTGCGCGCAAAACTCCACACGCTGACGCACCTAACTCAGGAGAATTTGCGGCAGGCCCAAGAACGACAAGCCCGCCTGTACGACAAGGGTACGCGCCTTATGGAGTTCGCACCGGGAGAGAAAGTACTCATACTGTTGCCCACATCGAGCTCCAAATTAGTTGCCAAGTGGCAAGGACCCTTTGAGGTCACACGGCGAGTCAGGGACGTTGACTATGAGGTGAGGCGGACGGATAGGGGCGGGGCGCTACAGATTTACCACCTCAACCTACTCAAACTCTGGAACGAGGAGGTCCCCGTGGCATTGGTGTCGGTGGTTCCGGAGAAGGCGGAGCTGGGGCCGGAGGTGCAAAAGGGAACATTGGCATCGCGTACCTCTCTGGTCCCCTGTGGAGACCACCTCTCTCCGACCCAACTCGCGGAGGTTGCCCAGTTGCAGACTGAGTTTTCGGACGTGTTCTCGCCCCTGCCCGGCCGCACCAACCTCATAGAGCACCACATTGAGACGCCCCCGGGGGTGGTAGTGCGTAGCCGCCCTTACAGGTTACCCGAGCATAAAAAAAAAAGTGGTTCGGGAAAAACTCGAGGCCATGCTTGAAATGGGCATCGTCGAGGAGTCCCACAGTGACTGGAGCAGCCCGGTGGTCTTGGTACCCAAGGCCGACGGGTCGGTCCGGTTCTGTGTGGACTATAGAAAAGTCAACGCGGTGTCTAAATTTGATGCGTACCCAATGCCTCGTATTGATGAGTTGCTCGATCGGCTAGGCACAGCTCGTTTTTACTCGACGCTGGATTTAACAAAGGGTTATTGGCAGATCCCCTTGACTCCATTATCCCGGGAAAAAACGGCTTTTTCCACACCGTTCGGCTTGCACCAATTCATCACACTTCCGTTTGGGCTGTTTGGGGCACCTGCTACATTTCAGCGGCTGATGGACAGGGTCCTCCGCCCCCACGCCATCTATGCGGCCGCATACCTCGATGATATCATCATTTATAGTAATGACTGGCAGCGGCACTTACAACACCTGAGGGCCGTCCTTAAGTCGCTGAGGCAAGCGGGTCTCACAGCCAACCCAAAGAAGTGTGCGATTGGGCGGGTGGAAGTACGGTATCTGGGCTTCCACTTGGGCAACGGACAGGTGCGTCCCCAAATTAACAAGACAGCAGCAATTGTGGCCTGCCCGAGGCCCAAGACCAAAAAGGGGGTGAGACAGTTCCTGGGGCTGGCTGGCTGGCTACTATCGTAGGTTTATACCTAATTATTCGGACATCACCAGCCCGCTGACTGATCTGACTAAAAAGGGGGCACCAGATCCGGTCCAGTGGACGGAGCAATGCCAGCGGGCTTTCTCTGAGGTAAAGGCTGCACTGTGTGAGGGGCCACTATTACACTCCCCTGACTTTTCTCTCCCTTTTATGTTGCAGACCGATGCGTCGGACAGAGGGCTGGGGGTGGTTTTGTCCCCGGAGGTGGAGGGGGAGGACCGCCCCGTCCTGTACATTAGCAGGAAGCTGTCAGTGCGTGAGGGGCGCTACAGCACTATCGAGAAGGAGTGTCTGGCGATCAAGTGGGTGGTCCTTGCCCTCTGCTACTACCTGCTGGGGCGCCCTTTCACTATCTGTTCGGACCATGCGCCCCTCCAGTGGCTCCACCGCATGAAGGATGCCAACGCGCGGATCACCCGTTGGTATCTGGCACTCCAACCCTTCAATTTTAAGGTGGTCCACAGGCCGGGGGCGCAGATGTTCGTGGCGGACTTCCTCTCCCGTAAAGGGGGGGGGAGTCGGCTGCAGGCTGGACGGCCGCCCGGCCTGAGTCGGGCGGTGGGGGTATGTGGCAGCAGGGGCGTGGTCAAGCGCCGGTCTGTGACAGGAGGGCGGAGTCAGGGAAGGTAAGTGGCAGAATCACTACACCTGATGGCAATTAACCTGTGTTTGTGTGTCTTCCCAGTGACCGCGCCCTACTTAAGGAGGGAGAGCGAGAGAAGGGGAACTCATCTCCGGACTAGACGCTGACTGTGTGTGTGTCTAGCCCATATAGAATTGTTCACTGAAAAGTGTGGCAATAAAGCCTTTTGAAAACCTGATCTCTGTCTTGCCATCCTCTGTGCTCCACCCACGCCTCGTGAACCGTTACAATTATTAAGCACCAAAATTAATGGTATTAATAAATGAGACTGATTTAATGATAATATGAGACTGATTCAATGATAATATGAGACTGATTCAATGAAAACGATTCAATGAGACTGATTCAATTTAATGATTTAATTATTAACCTTCAGATTTAATGAGATTGATCACTCAATTACCAAATGCACCTACACAGGTCAGCGTTCCATCATTTACTACTTTAACCAGCAGCACAGAGACACACAGCACCGATAACAGGTCAGCGTTCCATCATTTACTACTTTAACCAGCAGCACAGAGACACAGCACAGAGAACAGGTCAGCGTTCCGTCATTTACTATTTTAACCAGCAGCACAGAGACACAGCACCGATAACAGGTCAGCGTTCTGTCATTTACTACTTTAACCAGCAGCACAAAGATACACAGCACCGATAACAGGTCACCGTTCCATCATTTACTACTTTAACCAGCAGCACACAAACACACAGCACTGATAACAGGTCAGCGTTCCGTCATTTACTACTTTAACCAGCAGCACAGAGACACATGGCACCAATAACAGGTCAGTGTTCTGTCATTTACTACTTTAACCAGCAGCACACAGACACACATGGCGTTAATCTCAGTGTCTGTTAAGCCTAGGTCACAACCGGACGTACGATTTTTTGGCCATGCGATTTTTGGCGTTTCCCAAATCGCTGCGTTTTTTTTGTTCGTGGAGAAAGACGCACGTTGGCCATAAGTTTGTCTTGGAACCTGAAAAAAATGTAAGCGCCCGTAGAGTTTGTTTGACATGACAAAGAACCTCTGCGGCTGATCTGCGGCCAGTCTACGGCTTGAAAATCAGCACGTCACACGCGCGCCCTCCGTGCGTTTCTTGCGTTTTTTGCACGTAGACCGGCCGTAGGAGCACGTACGGCCGGTTGTGACCGAGGCTTTAGAGAGTATGTTTTCAGAGATTCTGTATCAAGATTCATGGATGTTTAAGTATTTTGTGTGTGTGTGTGTGTGTGTGTGTGTGTGTGTGTGTGTGTGTGTGTGTGTGTGGTTTTCAGTTGCTAGAGTTTCCAGTGTAAAATTCACACAGCTTATAAAGCCCAAATTGACTGAGTGATGACATCAACACTCATGTTAAATATATTGACATGAGCACACATGAATGAAAAGACACTGAAGCAAAAATTAAGTATTATAATGGCAACACACACACAGACACACACTTGGAAAAGTTACTACCAGCTCACAAAAAAGAAACATACTGTAAAAAACATTCATGAAACAGTATTTTCACTCCAGTGTTGGCCAGTTTACTCACAATGCACTCTGTGTGTGTGTGTGTGTGTGTGTGTGTGTGTGTGTGTGTGTGTGTGTAAATTTAAAGCTGTATTATCAGGAACATAGAGCTGGAGTTCACACAGTTTAAGTGCTAATATCCTATGCTACGTCCTAATTGTCTTGTTAGCTAGCAGGACAGTGCATATGAAGTCTTGTGTTTGCTGGAGTTTGTCGGTCAGACTTTACTTTAATAACTCAGTGGTGTTTGGGACATGGCGTACTGCTATAAACAGCAGTGCATTGTGGGTAATGCTGACTTGTAAACTCTGATGGGAAAGGCGTGCTCAGAACATAATTAACAATCTGCAACATCAAAGAACAGACAGTAAACACTGACTTGCACAACGCAGATGGAGATAACGCTGTGTACACTATTATTTTACACACACACACTTTTTCCTAGATGAACACAGAACATGAGGATAACATAAAGGAGTCAAAGTCACCTGTACTTACTATTATTTAAATACAAATTGACCGCTTCTTAGGAACACCTGTCCGACACTAGAACATGACTCTGACAGAACTTTTTCTTTGGTTCTCCTGGTATACCTCAGTGCATGATACTCAATGGACAGCCTCCAGCACAAAAACACACCATAACACAAAGATCTCAGTCCAGTGGAACAGCTTCAGGACATGGTGGGGTTTCAGGAGCAATGTTCCAGCATTACACCATGAAGACATGTTTTGGGAACAAAAGAAGGTTGAACCCTTGACAACCATGCGGTGGTCAGGAGTATTTATTCACATGTTTAAATGGAACTGGTTTATTTGAGAGTTGGACATTGGAAGTCCAAGCACATTCGGCACACAACTGGTTAGTCTGGGCAACATTATTGCTAGACAAGTGGGAAATATGGACGCTGAAGATGGAAGCTAGCGAAATATAGATGCTAACAATTTAGCAAGCTAGCACGTAGTAGTTAAGTGTTTTATAAAGGCAAATTAAAAGATACAGTGAGCATTGAAAAGAGACAGAACCATCTGGAACATAAACATTTCCCTCAGGCATGTCAGTAAAACACTGATTAAACACTCCATATGAATAACACCACTGAAATTACACTTAGCGTTAACTGCTAACACAGTTAAAATGAGGACTGCTATACTGAGGCTCATCATGACCTATGAAAACCGACAGTGAGTGTGTGACAGTGGGGGCGTGGTCGAGCACCGGTTTGTGAATGAAGGGCGGTGTCAGGGCAAATGAGTGGTAATGATTGAACGCTGCACCTGTGTGTTATTAACGGGACTCAATTTATTACCTGCATGTAGAACCAGAGCAGGTGGGTGGAGCACAGAAGCACGGCAGGCCAGAACTGAGTTCTCAGAAACTTTTATTTTCTGTGGTATATGTGGCTTTTTAGCGCTGTCGCCTCACAGCAAGAAGGTCCTGGGTTCGAGCCCCGGGGCCGGCGAGGGCCTTTCTGTGTGGAGTTTGCATGTTCTCCCCGTGTCCGCGTGGGTTTCCTCCGGGTGCTCCGGTTTCCCCCACAGTCCAAAGACATGCAGGTTAGGTTAACTGGTGACTCTAAATTGACCGTAGGTGTGAGTGTGAATGGTTGTCTGTGTCTATGTGTCAGCCCTGTGATGACCTGGCGACTTGTCCAGGGTGTACCCCGCCTTTCGCCCGTAGTCAGCTGGGATAGGCTCCAGCTTGCCTGCGACCCTGTAGAAGGATAAAGCGGCTAGAGATAATGAGATGAGATGAGATGAGATATGTGGCTTTTCAGCTCATTCACTCTCTCACACACGCACACACATGCATTCTGGTCGGGAGAGAGCTCCCTTTCTCTGCTCTCTCTCTCTCCTTTTATAGGGCGCGGTCACTGGGGAAGACACACAAACAGGTTAATTCACGTCAGGTGCAGTGATTCTGCCACTTACCTTCCCTGACTCCGCCCTCCATTCACAGACCGATGCTTGACCACGCCCCCGCTGCCACATACACCCACCGCCCGACTCAGGCCGGGGAGCCGTCCGACCTGCAGCTGACATCCACCCCCCCGACAGGAGAGGAAATCCGCCACGACCATCTGCACCCCTGGCCTGTGGACCACCTCGAACTTAAACAGCTGGAGTGCCAGATACCAACGGGTGATCCGCTCGTTGGCATCCTTCATGCCGTGGAGCCACTGGAGGGGCGCGTGGTCCGATCAGAGGGTGAAAGGGCGTCCCAGTAGGTAGGAGCGGAGGGCAAGGAGCGCCCACTTGATGGCGAGGCACTCCTTTTCTATGGTGCTGTACTGGCCCTCATGCACCGACAGCTTCCGGCTGATGTACAGCACTGGACAGTCCTCCCCCTCCACCTCCTGGGACAGAACAGCCCCCAGCCCTCTGTCCGACGCATCCGTCTGCAAAACAAAGGGGAGAGAAAAGTCAGGGGAGTGTAACAGTGGCCCCCCACACAGTGCAGCCTTTTCCTCAGAGAAAGCCCGCTGGCATTGCTCCGTCCACTGGACCAGATCTGGTGCCCCCTTTTTAGTCAGATCAGTCAGTGGGCTGGTGAAGTCCGAATAATTAGGTATAAACCTACGATAGTAGCCAGCCAGCCAGCCCCAGGAACTCTCTCACCCCCTTTTTGGTCTTGGGCCTCGGGCAGGCCGTAATCGCTGCTGTCTTATTGATTTGGGGACGCACCTGCCCATTACCCAAGTGGAAGCCCAGATACCGTACTTCCACCCACCCAATTGCACACTTCTTTGGGTCGACTGTGAGACCCACTCGCCTCAGCAACCTAAGGACGGCCCTTAGGTGTTTTAGGTGTCGCGGCCAGTCATTACTATAAATAATGATGTCGTCCAAGTATGCGGCCACGTAGGTGGCGGAGGACCCTATCCATAAGCCGCTGGAATGTAGTGGGCACCCCAAACAGCCCAAAAGGAAGTGTGACGAACTGGTGTAAGCCAAACAGTGTGGAAAAGGCCATTTTCTCTCAGGATAACGGAGTCAAGGGGATCTGCCAATATCCCTTGGTCAAATCCAGTGTCGAATAAAAACGAGCCGTGCCTAGTCAATCGAGCTATTCGTCAATACGAGGCATTGGGCACGCATCAAATTTAGACATCATGTTGACTTTTCTATAGTCCACACAGAACCGGACCGACCCGTCGGCCTTGGGAACCAAGACCACCGGGCTGCTCCAGTCACTGTGGGACTCCTCGACGATGCCCATTTCGAGCATGTCCTCGAACCACCTTTTTTTTGTGTTCGGGCAGTCTGTAAGGGTGGCTGTGCACTACCACCCCCGGGGGCATCTTAATGTGGTGTTCTATGAGGTGGGTGCGGCCGGGCAGGGGAGAGAATACGTCAGAAAATTCTGTCTGCAACTGGGCGACCTCCGTGAGTTGGGTCGGGGAGAGGTGTTCTCCACAGGGCACTGGAGCGGTGGGCGATGTCAATTTTCCTTTTTGAACCTCCGGCCCCAGCTCCACCTTCTCTGGAACCATCGACACCAATGCCACGAGGACCTCCTCGTTCCAAAGTTTTAACACATTGAGGTGGTAAATCTGTAACGCCCCAACCCTGTCCGTTTGCCGCAACTCATAGACGACGTCCCTGACTCGCCATGTGACCGCAAAGGGTCCTTGCCACCTGGCAATCAATTTGGAGCTCAACGTGGGCAACAACACGAGTACTTTATCTCCCGGTGTGAATTCCCTAAGGCGCGGGCCCCTGTCGTACAGACAGACTTGGCATTCTTGGGCCTGCCGCAAATTCTCCTAGGTTAGGTGCGTGAGTGTGTGGAGTTTGGCGCGCAGGTCGATAACGTATTGAATTTCATTTTTACTTGTTGAAGGTCCCTCCTCCCAATTTTCATGCAGCACATCTAGAATTCCACACGGCTTACGCCCGTATAATAATTAGAACGGGGAGAACCCCATGGAGGCTTGTGGGACCTCTAGCACTGCGAATAGCAGGGTCTCGAGCCATTTATCCCAGTTGCGTGCATCCTCGCTTACAAATTTCTGAATTATGTTCTTGATAGTGCGATTGAACCGTTCAACTAAGCCATCCGTTTGTGGGTGATACACGCTGATGCGGATAGGCTTAATTCCCAGAAACCCATACAGTTCGCGCAGTGTGCGTGACATAAATGTAGTGCCTTGATCAGTCAGAATCTCTTTGGGGATTCCAACCTGGGAGATGACGCGGAAGAGCACTTCTGCAATACTACGTGCTGAGATATTGCGAAGAGGCACTGCTTCCAGATATCGCGTTGCATAGTCCACCAGGACTAAAATAAAGCGATATTCTCGTGTTGACCGATCTAATGGCCCAACGAGATCCATCCCAATTCTTTCGAACGGGGTCTCGATTAATGGCAGAGGGCGCAAAGGCACTTTTGGAATGGCCGCGGGATTTACTAACTGGCATTTGCGGCACGCCGTACACCACCTACGGACATCACCGCGAATCCCTCACCAATAGAACCGGGCCATTATTCGGGCTAGTGTCTTATCCTGCCCCACGTGTCCGGCCATGGGATTAAAGTGAGCCACCTGGAATATAAATTCCCAGAGGCTCTTTGGGATTCAAAGCTGCATTATTGGTTCCTTAGTCTGAGTGTCCTGCGTCACTCGGTATAATCTATCCTTAATAATGGAAAAATAGGGGAAGGATGAGGTGGTGTTTGGCTGGAGTGTTTGACCATCGATTACTCTCACTTGGTCAAATGCATGCCGCAGAATCTCGTCTCGTGACTGCTCTAACAGGAAATCTGCGAGGGATTCCCAGAGAGAGGGAGGAGGAGCATGCTGCTCCTCACTCTGACGCAGTGATGACGTAGACGGCTCTGTGACAGCTGCTCCCACCAATGCCACACCGGGACCTTCCCCCGCTAAATTATTGCAGGCCCCACTCTTCACTAAATGTGACATTAATTCCCTAAATCCCGGCCAATCAGTCCCCAAAATTATCGGGTGGGTAAGGTGAGGATTAACCGCCGCCTTTACTCCAAATTTCTCCCCTTGAAATAGAATGTGGACCGACACTAAAGGGTAGTTGTGAACATCCCCATGCACACACAACACCTTCACCAATTGTGCTCTCCCCAATGCCTCATCTTGCACCAGGCTTTGGTGGATTGAGATCTGATTACAGCCGGAGTCCACCAAAGCCTGATTCGTATCCCCTTGGATACTCACCGGTATGCGATACACTCTGGCCCAATCGAGGGCGGTCCCTGGCGCGTCGGGGATCCGGACCACCGCGCCCACCTCCATCGCTGAGCACTGATGCTGGAGGTGCCCCGGCTCCCTGCAGCGCCAGCATACCAGCCCAGGCTCTCCCTCTGCACCAGTGTTTCGGAGCTCACTCATCTGAGAGGGGGAAGACACAGACATGGAAGTAGGAAATGGTAGGGCACAGCAGGTGCAGTGGGCCGGCTGGGGTGGAGCCAGCCCCTGCCTCTGCGGTGGGGGAATGGGGTGAGGACGAGAAACAGAAGGGGAGAGCAAAAGAGAAGAGAGGGGAGAAGCTGTCCTGCTGTCGGAACAGCCGCCATATGGTCCTCCGCCAGCTCGATGGCTTGATCCAGCGACGCCGGGCGATGGCACTGGACCCACTCCGCTGTTCCTTCCGGAAGTCGTGCGATGAATTGTTCCAGCGCCACCAGGTCGATGATTCCCTCGGCGTCGCGGTTGTCGGCCCTCAGCCACTGCTGGCAGGCGTCCCGGAGTTGCTGGCCAAACGCGAATGGCCAGCCGACCTCCTCCAGGCACAGTGCACGGAAGCGCTGCCGTTGCTGCTCTGGGGTGCGCCCCACATGTTGGAGGACGGCCCTGCGGAGGTCGGCATAGACCAGCCGGCTGTCGGCGGGGAGCTGTCGCGTGGCCAGCTGAGCCTCACCCTTTAGCAGGGGGAGGAGGCGCACTGTGCACTGTTCCACCAGCCAACCTCATGCCTCTGCTGCCTGCTCAAAAAGAGTGAGGAAGGCTTTGGGGTCGTCGTGCGGACCCATCTTCATTAGGGTGAGGTGGGGAGGGTCCGTGGCAGTGGTGATGGTGGACCCCGCCGACGCGAGCAGGTGCCGGAACGCCTGGTGATCTTCCTGCTGTGCCAGCACCAGGGCTTCGAACCATTGTTCCTGCTCCTTCCGGAGGGCGACCAGCGCCTGGTGCTGGGTCTGTTGGGCCGAGGCGAGGGCAGGGACCAGGTCCTTGAAGGGGGAGGACTCCATGGGGCTGTCTCCTTCTGCGCTCCGTCCCGGGTTTCGGCACCACTGTAGAACCAGAGCGGGTGGGTGGAGCACAGAAGCACGGCAGGCCAGAACTGAGTTCTCAGAAACTTTTATTTTCTGTGGTATATGTGGCTTTTCAGCTCATTCACTCTCTCACACACGCACACACATGCATTCTGGTCGGGAGAGAGCTCCCTTTCTCTGCTCTCTCTCTCTCCTTTTATAGGGCGTGGTCACTGGGGAAGACACACAAACACAGGTTAATTCACGTCAGGTGCAGTGATTCTGCCACTTACCTTCCCTGACTCCGCCCTCCATTCACAGACCAATGCTTGACCACGCCCCCGCTGCCACATTGCAGTTTTCTACAGCGAGTCCTCAATAGTCAGAATGAAGAAGCCTGTGATGAGCTACTGAAAACATATCCAAAAGCATCCTGCTGAGCCTGTGTGTGTGAAAGTTGAACGAGGGTATCACATTCATGTGGAAAGCTCTGAAACCCAGTGACACCAGACTTTAAATATGTGCAGTGCATTGTGGGTAAACGGACTCATATGGACCCTAAAGTTGAGTAGATAGCATGCAGTGCATTGTGGGATTTCATGAGAACGTTGGACATTCTCCAATCGGCGTTGAGGCACGAATACAAGCCAACAGATGTCTAAAATAGTGCACTACACAGTGAGGGTACTGTGGATTAGGACGCAGTGTAATTAAACCCACACTGAGGTGTGGCTTGTATAAAAAAGGAAGTGTATTTTGCTAAACGGTTTTAGAGCTGACTGCAGAACGATGTAATGATATAATGATATGATAATTAAAGCGTGAAGATTCAGCACTGACTATTATAAAAGCATTAGAGTGCTTTCCACAGACGAAACACACCTCACGTTGCACCACTGACAAGTGTGTTTAAAGCTCCTTCCTTAGTGATGTGTGTATTTATGGAATAAAATCCAACAAAACTCTCCATGAAACACATAATGACTTCATAATGACACTTTGGCAGCACTGTGTCTGCTGTGTGCTTTATGTGATATTCTCCTCTGCTGAACAGAATGATGGGACTGGGTTCTCCGAGGAGGACGTGACCTGCACACACTGATACGGACCGTCAGAATTCTGTATGGGACCGGCGTTAAGGCCCCTAACGTAGGCAGCCTCCACTTAATGAGAGGACAGTGGCAGTGGGAGAGAATATGATGCATCCATAAAAATAAACTATAAATCATCATACTACAGTCGAGTCTCTGAGCTTCACATCATTTCTTTCCACCACAGGAATGTTGGTAACTTTTATTTATATTACCTACAAATCTTTAAAATGTGTGTGTATTGTGAAGTTGTTTGACTTCAGAACCCACATGTGCATCTCTTAATTACTGCTCTTCTTCCTGACATTAATATTATTACTATGAAAAAAGATTTATTAGAGGAGTTGTGTTCATGTTACGATGTACTTAAATAAAAACTCTGTCTACTTGGTGACGCCCACAAAACTGCACGAAAAGCCCAAGTTTAAAGCAGAAAGTTGCTTCTAAATGGTCATAAAAAGAAGAATTTCTCTGACACAGAAGCTCAAGTATTTTTTAACTCATACCTAGGAGAATAATAATATTATGTAGCATATGAAAAGGACAAAATATGGAGAGAAATTATGGTGGTGAATTCAGTGTTGTCCCTCCAGTGCAGTGACAAAAAACGAATTTAAAAAAGTATTAATGCTCGTCAGGTCCACCATCTGCACCGCCTCGGCTTACAGCTGCCCTCTGCACAGACCCCGGGCCACGCCCTCCTTTTATACACTCGCATTTCATTTTAACTGAACCACTTGTCATAAAAATAGCCTTAATAATAATAATAATAATAATAATAATAATAATAATAATAAAAGTAGCCTTATTTGTGCTAAAATGCATTTGGGTTGACTTGCTGTCCATCTAAAATATATTTAATTTATGTGTATTTGAAATACATTTGCTATTTGAAGTTGACAGAGTAATCTAGATATAAAAGTGCAGTACATTACCATAAAAATGATAAGAGGTGAAGTCGATCAGTCAATATTTACACTAGTTAGCCTTCTTAATGCATGAATTTACACACACTCAGGAGGAGTAGGATATGAAAGTTATATCAAATTTATGTGACTTTTCTGAATACCAAATTTTTGTGTAAATATTCCTATGAATGATTTAAACTCATCTGTATTCAGCTCAATAAAAAAAAAAAAAGTCCCAGTGTGAACTCAATACCAGACAGAGCTCTGGTAATTAAATACAAAAATAAATCTGTCATAAAGTGAACCTGGATAATGAGCAGAATGTTGAGCTTTCAGCTGCGAACTAAACCTGCAGTGGAGAACGTGTTGAGTGACACCTTTCATATTAACATTTCCAGCATTATACAACAGAACTTTCAGCCCAAATCCAGAACGGTTGATTTGTCCATCTTCTGGAGATAAAAAAAAAAAAAGATTTTGGTGTCTGAAATTTTACTGCAGTTTTACTCTTCTAAACATCAGTCACATGGAGAAAACACTATCAATATAGCAGTTTTAATTTTAAACACACACACAAAAGATACTGTGTTTGGAATTCTGGGTAATATATTTAAACTTGTGTCCCAATAACCCGTGTAAGTGCACACACACCCAGCGTTTATGAAACTTGGGCAGCTGTTAGTGGTGCAGTGGCTTTATTAAAGCACAAAATCTGCACTAAAACACACACACACACACACACACACACACACACACACACCACTGCTAACTTTAGTCTCTCCGCTAAATTGCACACACTTCATCAACCTGCAATTATTTTCTCCATTCAGCTTGCACGGTTCACGCGTGTTTTTGTGTGTGTGTGTGTGTGTGTGTGTGTGTGTGTGTGTGTGTGTGTGTGTGTGTGAGTTCTGCTGACCTGAAGTGAAAACACATGCACGCACCATGGGATCAAACAAGATTGGTAGTTTTCCAATTAGCATGGAAACAGAGCCTCCTGAAGTACAGAAAAGCTCCGAGTCAGTATCGGAATCTCGCTGGCAGCGCTGTGAGAATTATCCATGCAGACGCTCATCTGAGTTCCCAAATCTGTCACTGCTTAACTCTTGAATATTTTCTATTGTGAATACGATCATTAAAAAGATTATAATCTCTGCTTTCCAGAGAAATGTATCTGGTTAAGATCTGTTCAGTACTTTGGGAGTAACGACAGGTTGAAGTCGGTACAACAGAGTAAAAACTCTGCTCGCGGGACGTCGGGAAACTGCCAGTGCTTTTCTTTTTGAGTCACGGGAAAGCGGTCTCTCTCTCTCTTTCCTGATCGGTTTCCCACTGGATTACTCATCAATATCAATCAGATCACTTTTATAGCGATGTTCTCTCGCTCTCACTGTTTCTGATGAAGAATTCAGAAAAATTTTCCCTCTGCTAGTTTTGATGTTCTGATTCATGGGAGACTTTGAAGTGAGTTTTCATAGCTTTACCTACTTATTTTTTCAAATCAAACTGATTCCTGTAAATAAATTACTAGTTTAGAATATAACTGGAGTTGTTTTGATGAAAAATATTGAGATCTTAGTGGTCGGAATGAGATTTTAAAAAACCAGAAGTCAGAAACGCGAGTGTCGATTTCAATTCAATTAATGTGAATTGTGGATCAGACAGTTTTTTTGAGGTTCGCCTTGAAAGCTGTGAATATTAATCAAAATAATCATTTATATTCTTTCACATAAACACTAGTCGGCCCTACTGAGAAATACAAAGGCCTACAGAGTACAAAGAGGGGATTAGAAATAATCTTTTATTACGTGTTTATACTTTTTTATTTTAATAGAGAATGGTAGATGTGAGACATTCAGTGTTTATTTATACAGATTTTATAATTAACATTGATTTCTCCTTCTTTGTGATGCATAAACGAGAGTTAAAATCAGCTTTATATTGCACAAATAAAGCCATTTGGTGAAACTTTGAAGAAGAGAGTGTACCAATGTAATGTTTTTACATAATTAGCATAATCAGTAGTAATTAAATACTAATTTGCATAATTTGGTTTTTACTAATTTTTTAAACTTTGTATTCAGTATACAACCATCTATGTGCTGCCAATTTCCATGTAAATATCTTGAAAAATAAAAAGTTATTAAGAAAAACATTTGATCACATTGGTTAATGAGGCCCATTTTGGACCGTGTGATCCTCATACAGAATTTTATGGCAGTTTTCTAAAAATTAAGCCGTTTTTTCAATCTTTGATTTGTAATATCTCAAGAATGGATAAACATATTTTAATTCTGTAAAAAGTCTGTTGTTCTGTATTCAATTCTGAATTCAGTGACAGCATTTCCAGGCAATTTGAATTGAATTTTCATCTGATATGCTGACTAATAGTGCTGCTAGATCGATGTATCTCTCCACCCTGATAGAGGAGGACAAATATAATCCTAGATTCCTATTTAATACTGTAGCAAAATTAACTAGAAATAGGACCACTGCAGAAACCTACACACCTTCAACCTGTAGAAGCAATGACTTCATTATAACTGTATCAGATCTGCAATTAGAATGTTTTACTCCCCTTAGAGAAACTGAACTAACGTCACTAATTTCCACATCAAAATCTTCAACCTTACTTGTCTTAACCTTAACGCCTTACTGTCTGGATGTTCCAGTCAGAGCATAAACAAGCTCCAGTTAGTTCAAAATGCAGCAGCAAGAGTCCTTACTAGAACTAGAAAATATGACCCCATCACCCCTGTCTTATCCACACTGCATTGGCTCCCAATCACATTTCGTATTGATTATAAAATACTACTATTGACCTTTAAAGCACTGAATGCTCTCGCACCACAGTACCTGAGTGAACTTCTGCTCCTCTATGACCCACCACGCCTACTTAGATCAAAAGGTGCAGGCTATCTGCTGGTACCTCGTATAGTGAAGGCTACATCAGGGGGCGGAGCCTTTTCTTACAAAGCCCCACAGTTATGGAACAGCCTTCCAAGTAGTGTTCGGGAATCAGACACAGTCTCAGCGTTTAAGTCTCGGCTGAAAACAGATCTGTTTAGTCAAGCCTTGTGTTAATGGTGTTTATGAGGTAAAGGAGGAGATCTGGAGGATCCTCAGACAGAGTGTTTGGTAAACTGGGATGTATGGATGCTGTCAGTCCCCACTCGCTTGCTCACTCGAGTTTGTTGACGGTGTAGTGGCTGCTGCTTTATGTCCCGGGGCTCCCTCATGCCTGTGTTACCTTCTGGCTCTCCCCTTTTAATTATGATGTCATAGTTAGAAGAGAAGAATAAGAAGAAACCATTATTCGTCACATGCACACTTCAAGCACAGCGAAATGCATCCTCTGCATTTAACCCATCTGAAGCAGTGAACACACGCACACACTCGGAGCAGTGGGCAGCCACACCAGAGCGCCCGGGGAGCAGTCAGGGGTTCGGTACCTCGCTCAAGGGCACCTCAGCCCAAGGCCGCCCCACGTTAACCTAACTGCATGTCTTTGGACTGTGGGGGAAACCGGAGCACCCAGAGGAAACCCACGCAGACACGGGGAGAACATGCAAACTCCGCACAGAAAGGCCCTTGCCGGCCGCTGGGTTCAAACAAACCCGGAACCTTCTTGCTGTGAGGCGACAGCGCTAACCACTACACCACCATGCCACCCTTAGTTTGTCTCACCGGAGTCCCTGAGTGTACTCAGCACAAAATGTACACTGTTCTTAACCATTAGGTGACACTGGGCAAACACAACAACCTGTCTCTGTCTCTCTCTCATTACATGTCGATCCTGAGACCCCAGTGATGCTGAACCTCTTCTGCTACTCAGACCTGCCTGATCCATCCTGATGCCCTACTTCTGGCTGGAGTCTGATCACATCGCTCCTGTGGAGGACGGCGTCCATATGGACAGACTAAAGTCACACTTAGAAGACGCTCTGGACTCTTACAGTTCTGCTTCGATGGTTTCAGACTCCAATCCACATGATAACTTTAGGACTGCAGGTGTCATGGACAGTTTTACACTCAAGTCTCCATCAATGAACAGTTTATAACTTCAACAAAACAGACTTCCTGTTAAACTATAATGCATTTCCTGGTTACACAGTTGTACTTTGTGACTCTATAGGACACAGTTATAGAAGTGAGTTATTATAAATCACGCTGTCTGTTATCACCCAGATGGGGACGGGTTCCCTGAGTTTCTCCTCACCACCTCAGCCTTCATCGTTAGGGATAAATGAATTAGTTCACATGTTTAAAATCTTTAAATTTTCTGTAAAGCTGCTTTGTGACCTTGTCGATTGTTAAAAGCATGATACAAATAAACTGACTTGGCCTGACGGATGAAAAGCCTTTGTGGGATTAGTCCCTAACCCTGAGAGATTCAGTGAGTGGGAGTATTGGAGCTGAGCTCATCAGGATGAGACCAGGCCTACACACCTCCAACACCAGAACACAGACTGGCGGAGGCATACACATCCAGGACACTGGACCCGGAATGACATGCTACCTGCCCTGGGCCAGACCGCTGGTACACACCTGAATTCACACATTATAGTGGTGTAGGTTACAAACCATGCTCCCTCCAGGCCGAGCATGAACACTAACTAGTGAGGAACTGAAGTATTTAGGAATGAAGCCTGTGATTTAAGACAGAAGTTAAATTTGCTTACAAACAAAAAGAAATTAATGCTGCAATCAGAGAGAATGAGGGTGAGAACGTAATGTCTGGAAAGTGAGAGCAGGAGAGTCGACTTTAACCAACCCCTTGATTTAGCAGATTAAACACACACACACACACACACACACAGCCACATCAAAGGGAAAGAAGATGAGTTCACCAGAAGAATGAGTCTGAAAGAGAACTCTCTCTGTGTGTGTGTGTGTGTGTGTGTGTGTGTGTGTGTGTGTGTGTGTGTGTGTGTGTGTGTGTGTTTATAAGGACTAAACACCCTCACGATAAAAGGAATATGTGGCAATTTTATCCCTGTGGTCATGAGTATTATTTTTATTTCCCCAACAGCAGTTCAGAGTTAAAGTCAGGATTATTTTTCTAACACACAAGTGCAAACAGTGACTCAGTGTTTCAGTGTTAGCATCAGGCTAATAACCCGACTAAAAAACAACATCTGTGATCTCCGATGGTCTCGGACACGTAAAGCTTTTTGGCTAAAGCTTTCCATTAAACTCTATTAAGAACCACGAGAACTCTCGAAGGGTAGCTCAGGATTATTTGCTGTTTTTTCTTGTTGTATCCGAGCGCAGGTGTGAAATGCTAACCCACTGAAATCAGAACACACAGCTGGGATGAAGAACTGCATGTTGTTTTGTCTTCACACGTTGATAAATCACACAGCTCAGAGACAACACACGGCTGTGCGCACTAAACCCCTGAAAATAATTTATTGTAATTGCTAGCGTGAAGCTAAATCAGGGTCTCTGCAGTCTCACTGACAGTTCGGTGCACCACAGGATCTGAAAATACCCGAGTGTCCGACCACACGCCTGCAGTTCCCACATTCAGCCAAAATGACCCCAAACTCCGCCCCCTGGTGGTACAGACTCCAATCACATGTAAACAAATAATGAAATAAATATAAACAGTGTCAGATTTTACAGCTCGTTCTGTATAGCGTCGCCCAGATTAACCCGAGGATTAAACGAACCGGTTTCATTTAACTTCCGCAGAGTAAAGAGCAGATGGAAAACGAGACGATTCTCCAGATGGCTGTTTATTTTTCTTCTCAGTCATCAAACACTCATCTCATTCTTTATTCCCTTTGTACATTAATGCTACCCATCACACTGAGACACACCCACTTTACTGAGACACGCCCATTTTACAAAGAACTAAAACATAATGGAAATATAAATTAATAGTTTAATAAAAACAGCTGTGAACTGGAGAAGAAAAAAATCGAAATGTTTATGCTGAGAATAATCTGATATCTAATAATCAAATCACTACTTTGAAGCTGGTTTGTTTATTTATTTATGGTTTCTCGTGGCTGTTCAGAGTTCAGCTCCTCATTAACCCTCTTCTGCTGAGCACATAACCAGATGTATAATCCTCGGATTATTGGCGTATATGCATGAATAATCTGATCTCACAGCGTTTCCATGAGCGCAGGATCAGATCAGATAATAATCAGATTATTAGTGTGAATGTAAACACACTCAGGGAGGAATAAATCCAGGGACTGTTTCCTTCTGAAAAAATGAATTCAAATCATTTTGTTTTTTAAACTTTCTAAATTTCCTATCATTTTGAAACATAACTGTGAGAAAATGACTTTCCACTTCATCACACCTGAAAACGAGTGCACAAGAAACAAACGGGAATGATTCGTTTTAATTATTATGATTGTTTTGTTTATGGGGAAGAAGCCTGTATATACAATTTTATATGATCTGTTGATATAAAAACACATTTTATTGGACTTATCTGTGTGAAAAATAAACCCCTGATAGATATCAAATCGAAAAACAGATATTAGTCTTGGATGAAAAAAAAACAGATTTGGAAAGCTGGCTGTTTGACGCGAGCACAGTGAATAAAGACAGAAATAGCCACGATGTGTTTTTATCCTGAATTTCCCTTTCTCGGTGTAATGATAGTGTTTCCGTGGTTACGGTGAGGGAGAGGATAAGTACAGGTCTGAGGCAGGGGGAAACACCACACCATCCTGTTCTCGCCCTCATCACTGACGCTACACCCTTCATTATGTGTGACATCACAGGGGGAGGAAGAGGCGGAGTCAGAGATGCTGAAGAGTATAAAGACCCCTAAATCACATCAACACATGCACACACACTCTAATACTCTCACACACACACACACGAGCTGGACGTGAGGTACTGAGTGTCAAGTTTGAGGGTGAGTACACACACACACACACACACACAGAGTTTGTGCATGTATTAGGGTTAGCTGTGAAGCGACTGCACGAAACACTGCTGTATTTGACCTGAACCTCACTTGCATGTTGGGAATGTCGCTGTGCTCGCGTCAGGAGAAGGGAGCCTGGCTAGGGCACAGGGATAAAGTCTGTTCCTCAGGACCCCTGTGTTCTTCTGGCCAGATTTAGATGAGTGGAAATGTTCCTTGGTATCTTTTATAATCGTGTGATAAAATGTTGTGCGAGATATCAGTGCATGCTGAGGCCATCATCACCACTCTGAGAGGCAGCTCATCTCGAAATTAGTGCATGACCCTCTGCAGCGAGTGTGCCACAGGGAAAGGTCAAAACCTGAACACCTGAGAATTAGGGACACTAGAAAGTAGGGAAGAAGAAAAGAATATTTGGGATTAGAGCTGAAGTACACACTCAAACTAGGGACTGAGAAACCAGGATCACTGGGACTGTGTGTTCAGCGCCTGATTATGCTAATGTGAACACTAATGCTCATGCGTGTGTGTGTGTGTGTGTGTGTGTGTGTGTGTTGTGTGTGTGTGTGTGTTAATCAGGTGCAGAGTGAGAGACATGGAGCTGCACACGGTGTGTGTTCTCCTCCTGCTGGCAGTGTTTGTGGGAGCCACACCTGATCGCTACTACATCAAAAAACACAAGTCATATCCTGTCAAAGGCCAGGGTGAGTGTGTACACACACACACACACACACAGTATCTAAAAGTGATAGTGTGATTATAGTGAGTGTGAAATGAAGCAGTTGATACTCCAACATTCTATCAGTGTATAATTCTGGAAACAGCGTGTGGAAGTAGAAGTGTGTTTTAACTGCATTCAGGTGCGTGGACGGTAGTTAGTTTCTTTATCGCTCAGGTTAAGGGAGAACTGAAATCAGCAGCTGATGAAACACATGAAGCCGAAGGTCTCAGAGCTCCATAACACACACCGTGAGACTCACAGGGGGCGTGGCTTACTGACACAACCAGGGGGTGATCTCTAATGTGATCTTTTAATGCTAATTGTCAACTTTGCTGCAGTGTTTGTCAAGGATATACATGTGTGTGTGTGTGTGTGTGTGTGTGTGTGTGTGTGTGTGTGTGTGTGTGTAGATAAACAGGTGTATCTTTTACACTCCACTTTTGCTGAAGTATCTGTAAATGTTCAAACTGCGATAAACTCATTTAGAAAAGGACCTGCAGCCTTCAGATGTTTGTGTAAATCATGGAGTTGAGCTTTTTCTGGATCTGGAGCAGTCACACTCTAAACACACACTTCACACACAAAACCACAGCACAACACACTCAAGGTGACGGGCAGCCCGTGCAACACGCGCTCGGGGTGATACGCCTCGCTTAAGCCAACAAGCTCCATCAACATCTCTGTAGGGAAAGTTCCTGGTATTCAGAGTCGGCTTGTGCAGCAGCTTCAGTGTGTTTTCTGAGCTCCACATTGAGATTATTAAAATCACCTGTGTGTAGGCTAGTTCACACCTCTGAGGTTGCCAGATTTTTCTGAAGTATGTTATAAGAGAGTTTTTAACAAGCATCCAGACCAACACCTGTAAAAACAAGCGCTCAACTTTAAACCTGGGGAAAAAATCAGGGATAGATAATGCGGCCTGAGGAATGAAGTATTGTGTGTTTTCTTTGCTGTTAAATGCAATACCATGGAACATAAAGGCGAGAGACGATTTAAAAATGAAAAATAAAATCTAATATGATGGTATATGAATGGGAAGATGGTGATTGTTGAACTAAATCTAACAGCAGTCTTGTATATTACCAGTGTATCACTGCATGAACAGAGCGAGCTGTAATTTCTCACATTAATCTCTGGGTTAATTTAACAAAATACCGTCCCACTTTCATTATTCAGCAGCACAGAGAACAGCACCTGATGTTTATATTGTGCTCTGACAGTTAGGCGGGTTTGTAGGAGATTTTATCACACATTTAATTCACTATTTTCATTTTATCCACAAAAACAAATGACGAAGATGCACCTCCCTCTGATGTCCTCTGTGTGTGTGTGTGTGTGTGTGTGTGGGGGGGGGGGGGGGGGGGGGGGCTTTCAAGGGAAGATGGATGGATGGATGGATGGATGGATGGATGGATGGATGGAGTCATATTTATGCATCTAATGTTGTCCTTGAATTCCATGGTGTGTGTGTGTGTGTGTGTGTGTGTGTGTGTGTATTTACAGCCAAAACATAAATTACAGCCTAAAATATTGTGGTTCTATCAAACTGTTCAGACAGTGGCACTGGCCGTAACACTGCTCCTCACTCGAGCCAAAATCAAATGAGAAACCCGCACTGAAGTTGAAGGACAGAATCGACTGTAACTGACTGACACACACACACACACACACACACACACACACACACACACACACACACCCCTCTGGCTTAGACAAACTCTGCCGCTGTGCACCAATCTCACGTAACTTCTGAAGAGCACTGAAGGCTGTCGTTATGACTCAGCTCTGAATACTGATATGTGCTCCAAATGTTAAATCCTTACTGAGCATCTAACTCTACTCATTTACACACCGCACAACACACACCCAGTGTGAAATTATCCCAGAACAGAGTCCACACAAACAATACCTGTAAGCCCTGCACCGTTTACTCTGGAAAACTGTCTTAAATTAAGGGGTGGTCAGGAGAAATTATACAGGAACGCCAAAAATGAAATGTTTGCGTGAAAATTTTCAACAAATCTGAAAAACTCCATCACACACACACACGGATTCCCATGAGGTTCAGATCCAATAAAAGAGGTGATCTAAACACCAGTGTGTCTTTCTGTGTACAAGTGTGTAAGGTGTAATTTAGAGTTTAGCGATACAGGATGTTAGCAAACACACTCCAAACACGTCTATAAATCGAGCTGCTTCACCACAGGAGCTGAGAAGCTTAACTGTGTCCAGAGAGAAGTGAGAGAAGCATGATCATCTGACTCTCATCCCATGTCTGAAACCCCATGAGATATAAAATAAACAGCACGTGGTCATCTACTGAATAAATAAACCTCCGATTATATCATAAATTTAGCTCATTTACATACGTCACATTATCATATCAGACCATTCCTGACTCTGTAATGAAACCATTCTTCTTTATTTATTAGCAGTTCATATGCGGACATACAGAGGTTCAATTCCCTGAGCTCACACTACCAGCAAAGCTCCTAATTAAAAAGCAAGTGAGGTTATAAGATCGATCACTACAATCACTGAGGTGTGATGATATTGTTACCAGTGCTAACGCTCAAATAGACAGCATAAAGAATCTTCATGAGGTGAATCTGATTCATTTAAAATATTCAGATTCTGTTATTTATGAGACATACAGCATGTGAAATATGTAAGATGTCCTGGTGTCCTATCATCTTTTCTAATCATAATTTACTTTTTTTCTAGAACTTTCAGGTGCCCCAGGAATCCCAGGGGAACCTGGCCCCCCAGGTCCACCTGGTCCCCCTGGTACCCCAGGAGTGAGTATGATGGGTCACCCAGGACCAAGAGGACCTCCTGGGCCAGCTGGACCAGCAGGATATTCTGCACCTGGAAAGCCTGGAAGCCCAGGTGCACCAGGAAAACCAGGCGATAATGGAATGCCTGGAGAAAGAGGACACCCTGGATCTGTAGGACCTCAGGGAGCAAGAGGACCTCCGGGAACCCCTGGCAGCCCAGGTCCTGCTGGTTTCTCTGCTCCTGGAAAGCCAGGACCTCATGGCCTACCTGGGGCAGTGGGGCCTAAAGGAGAACCTGGTGCAAGAGGACTTCCAGGTATTCCTGGCCTACCTGGACATAAAGGTGAACCAGGTCACGGTGTGCAAGGACATCCTGGTGGACCTGGCCCAAGGGGTCCAGTGGGTCCTCCAGGTCAGCGTGGTGAACCAGGAGTTGGAAAGCCTGGTGCAACTGGATATGCTGGGGAACCTGGAAAACCAGGTATGCCAGGTAGAGATGGGGCTCCAGGACCCATGGGTGCACAAGGCCCAAAAGGACAGACAGGAGCTCCAGGCATCGGTGCACCAGGTAAACCAGGTCAAAACGGTGCTCCAGGATTGCCTGGACCAATGGGACAGAAAGGTTTTCAGGGATCAGCTGGACAACCTGGAGCTCCTGGTCTTCCAGGTGTTGGCAAATCTGGAGCACCTGGAATTCCAGGAAGCAGAGGTGTGCCTGGTATTACAGGTGCACCAGGACAGAAGGGAGAGCAAGGTCCAGTTGGTTTTAGAGGTCAGCCAGGTGCTCCTGGGTCTGTGGGTCCATCAGGTCCACAGGGTGCTAGGGGATTTACAGGTGAGACAGGTCCACAGGGACCTAAAGGTGATGCTGGTATTATTGGGGCACCTGGTGCAAAAGGTCAAAAGGGAGATATGGGACCACAGGGTTTTACAGGTAAGCCAGGTATTCCAGGGGCATCAGGTCCGCAAGGTCCTCCTGGTGCTACAGGATATCAGGGTCCCAAAGGTGAGCGAGGTTACACAGGGACACCAGGCAGCCCCGGACCAATGGGTCCAGCAGGCATGAAAGGCCATACTGGTCCACAAGGTATGACTGGTAGCAGGGGTGAAAATGGCCAACCTGGAGCAAGGGGAACAATGGGACCACCAGGACCAACTGGAGCCATGGGACCCAAAGGTAATCCTGGTCCCCCTGGAGTCCCTGGCCCATCAGGACTTGTAACCAAAGGGCATACTGGCCCACAGGGTGCTCCAGGAATCCCTGGTGCCAGAGGTCAGGATGGTCGCCCAGGTCCAGCTGGACCCCCTGGCCCACCTGGTCCACCAGGTGAAATTGTTTATTATAACGAGAAGGCCATGCCCATCAAATCCGAGGTGATCCCTGTCAGTCACGAGCTGATAAAGCAACCCATGTCAGCCTTTACTGCTCTTTTGACTAGAGCTTACCCTAGCGCAGGAACACCAGTCGTATTCAACCAGATTGTGTACAATGGAGAGAACCACTATGATCCTAGCACTGGGGTGTTTACTTGTCAGGTTCCAGGATTTTATTACTTTGTTTTCCACATGCATGTCAATGGGGCTAATGCCCTGGTTGCACTTTACAAAAACAATGAGCCAGTGGTGTTCTCCTACGATGAGTATAACAAGGGTTTTCTGGATCAGATGTCAGGTAGTACTGTACTCATGCTGCATGTGGGTGATAGCGTCTATGTCCAGGTTCCAGATGACCAGTCCAATGGCATCTATGCTGACGATAATGTTCACTGTTCTTTCTCTGGATTCTTGATTGCCTCAACGTGATCAACATGCCAAATAAATAAAACCTCAATTTTTTAAAGTAAACTTTTGGTTTTCTTTAAAAAGTGAACTTCAGAGTGTTTCAATATTTAGTAATAAATGTTTTTTGTCAACCAAATGTCTGTCCATGTGAAAGAAAAGATGTAATCCATTTTTATTTCAAGAAAAAAAAACACTGAATTCACTTAGTGCTGAATCATACAGGAACATGATGCTCTGTAGTTGCTTTTAAAGGTCTTAGAATATGATTGCTTGTGTCTACAAAACTTGATTTTTATATGAAATTTCCAGAACACCAAATTATACATGTATAAAATTTATTGAAATAAAAACTGTATGCATTTATTAGCGAGATTAATAATGCACAAGGTGTCTCACGTTATGTACATCAATGTGATCAAGCAAAAATAAAAGTTACAGAGTCATGTGCGTGTGAGTGTTCTTCCTCAAGATTCCTCTGTCTGTCCTGTTTCACAGCTGAGGCAGTGATAACAAACATCTCCTGAACTTTTCAGCCTAGAAAGAAATCCTAATTTTTCCTTCTTAAACTAAACGTAAGTGAGATGAAATTATCTGCATACCTCTGAAAGCAGATGTATTGTAGTTGTGATCGATGGCAGCCACCATGTCTTTCCAAAAGTCTGGTGTAACTTCCTTTCCTTTCTGTTGAGAAAAAAGAAGTGTATGTGTCGAATAAACCAATTCAGAATAAACCAATGACAGAAATGTGCCACGCATGTCCTTGTCCTTACCTTGTTCATCATGTCCACCACCCGAGCACAGAGCAGAGCTCCCGGAAGGTCAAAGTAGTTATCATAAAAATAGTATTTAGCTGCAGAAATATGACACATGTAGAAATTCAAATAAGTTTTATGCCATCATGGTTACTGTGTTGCATCACTATCAGCGAACTGTGACTCCAACTCAAACTTACTGTAATGACGACAAGCAGAACAGTGTAACTCACACGACTGCCACTTAAAACGCACCACTTCACTGAAATGGGACGTGTACTGCTAGTGCTAATGCTAATGCAAACACTAACAATTAACTAACTTCCTGTGTGTGTGTGTGTGTGGGTACCAGATCGTGTGAATGTGGTGTTGAGGTTGTTGAAATGTTTCCATTCTTTTTTTGGGCCGTAGTACTTTACGATCTCCTCTGTGGTGAGGTTCTGTGTTCCGTGAGTCGCCCTGAAGTCACACAAACAGTCACATCAGCTCAGCTGTTATTGCTGTATTAATGCTGTACCAGAGAATTCCTACAGCTTCTGCAAACACAACAGTGAGTCTAAAAACGTGTTCATGGCGCACTGCCTGAGGGACTGCGGGGGAAATGAGGTGTGTCCTTACCTGCATCAGTACGGTAGTGCAATGTGAAGGGCGGCCGCGTACACACCAAGCGCTTCGGCCCACTCGTGGACAGCATGTACAGCTCCGTGTACACCCGGGGCTCCCCGATAGCGACAGAAAAACTGAACCCCACTTTCGCACTCAGGACCAAACTGTAGTCTATCTTTTACCTGGGAAGCTGAATTTTAAGCTTTAAGAGTAAAAGCTTCACAGGTTTGTCAGCAGTACCTAAGGCCTGATTATGTACAAAAGGTGTACCATTAATTATATCACTGCAGAAAAAAGATAACGTACAGTTTGGTGGTTTATTTGTGGGTGCAGAAAGGTTCAAGTGCTTTTAAAAAAAGAGTGAGACTTAAACCCAGTGTTTAAGTCTTGGCTGAAAACAGATCTGTTTAGTCAAGCCTTGTGTTAATGGTGTTTATGAGGTAAAGGAGGAGATCTGGAGGATCCTCAGACAGAGTGTTTGGTAAACTGGGATGTATGGACACCAAAGTCCCTGCTTTCACTCAGCACAAAATGTACACTGTTCTTAACCATTAGGTGACACTGGGCAAACCCAACAACCTGTCTCTCTCTCTCTCTCGTTGCATGTCAGTCCTGAGACACCAGTAAGATGCTGAACCTCTCCTGCTCCTCAGACCTGCCTGATCCATCCTGATGCCCTACTTCTGGCTGGAGTCTGATCACATCGCTCCTGTGGAGGACGGCGTCCATATGGACAGACTAAAGTCACACTTAGAAGACGCTCTGGACTCTTACAGTTCTGCTCTGATGGTTCAGGACGACAATCCACATGATAACTTTAGGACTGCAGGTGTCATGAACACTTTTACACTCAAGTCTCCATCAATGAACAGTTTATAACTTCAACAAAATAGGCTTCCTGTTAAACTATAATGCATTTCCTGGTTCCACAGTTGTACTTTGTGACTCTATAGGACACAGTTATAGAAATGAGTTATTATAATCACACTGTCTGTTATCACCCAGATGGGGACGGGTTCTGTTTAGAGTCTGGTTCCTCTCGAGGTTTCTTCCTCGTGTCGTCTGAAGGAGTTTTTCCTCACCATCATCACCTCAGGGTTGATCATCAGGGATAACAGGTGAAGTCAGATAATTAACTTATTTAGTTTATATAGAAAGGTCATGTAGTTTTTATAGCAAAACACAACTAATAATGCCTTTATTAGTCATTTTCACACAACTGATCCCCATTTATGAACGAAGAGATTCGTGTATAAAGAAAGTCAATAAATTCAGAGTGAATAAGCTGTTTAAAATGTCCAATTTCTGCTTTATTAAATAAAGATCAAGACCCTAATGTCTGTTCTTTAAATAAAGTGTTCCCTAAACACTGCAAAATAAACACAATGTTCTCATTTTACCGTAACACTGTTCCATCCTCGGCGAGTTTGATCAGGTTTCCCTCCTCTAAATCCACCACCAGGCCTTTAAAACTAAACACACACACACACACACACACACACACACACACACACACACACTGTGTGTATCATCTGTGAGTGTGTTCATCTCATACAAAAAGACCACAAAATATAAACCCAAATGTTCTGACGTTAAACAGTTTATAACACTTTACCTTGAGATGAACTGCATAATAACAATATAGTAACACACACACACACACACACACACACACACACACACACACACACACACACAAAAAAAAAAAACAACTCACCAGAAGTCCCAGGCATCTGGAGGCACATTCAGCAGATCTTTATGGTAGCCTTTATGCTCCACCAGATATCGAGCAAAACTCTCATATATTAGCTGCCAACACACACACACACACACACACACACACACACACACACACACACACACACACACAAAGGGTGTGGTTAAATGCTTGGTGTGTACTCTCAGTATTTACTTTTGACCAATCAGGAAGCAGCTCTTACATATGAATATTAAGTGGACATTAGCACCAGACTGGAGTTCTAATGGTTCTAGTGGTTTGAATACGGATAAATAAATTTATTAAGAATAAAACTGTTTGTTCATATGTTTGAAGTCTTTATTTTTCTGTAAAGCTGCTTTGGAACAATGTTTACTGTGAACAGCATGATATAAATAAACTGACTTTACTTGGAATTGACTTAACGTTCTCATGGTCTAACGTATAATGGTATAATTTTGGTCTAATGGTCTAATATTACAGTTGTGGAATGCTGAGCACCACATGCTGATTTTTCCTTTCGTTAGTGTTTGAGGTGAATGTATTTTTTAACTTTGGATTCAAGATAACGGGAAACCGTTCAACTAAATCTCTTATCAGGATCTAACGGGTCTAATGGTTCCCATGAGTACCTTTATTCTGTTTAGTTCAGAAATCTACAGAGAGGTCTGTGTGTTTGGACTTAGGCGAATGGATCACATGAATATTTTCCACCCGTACACGGACATGAATGTTCTGCATCAATGCGTTCCTGAACTGAAGGATCATAATCACAGAAGCCAAAGAGAACACGCGCCGTGTCCGGAGTCACTCACTCTATAGTGGACTATGCAGTGAGTTCATCATTCTGCAGTGCTGTCCGAATGTATAGTGAGAATTATTACACCCTATATAGTGCACTCATAGTATCCCACAATGCACTGTGAACAGTAGTGTACAGTACAACCGATGGTCACTAACCAAGCAATATATCCCATCATGCATTGCGGTCGCGCTGAAAGAAAAAAAGTGTGTTGGGGTGAACGGACGGAGGAAGAAACACGTTATAAACAGACATTCGAGTACAATTAAAAATAGTAAGAGAACAGAAAATAAGCTAAAATAGAATAAGACAGATAAAAAATACAAGAATAAAAGTTCCAGTGCAGAGCGAGGAATTAATCAAAAGCCTCAAATGTCATTTAATAAAAGGTAGCGGCGAAGAAGAAAGAAAGGATTCAGCCTTGATTTAAAAGAACTGAAAGATGCAGCAGACACAAAGTGCTCTGTATTGATTAATGTGGGAAACGCGCTCAGTATAATATGGATTTATTATTTTGAAAACCTTTTAATTGTGCGACAATAATGGCGTAAATAACAGTGCGGTGGAGTAGTGTCCGAAAGGGTTTTTACATTTTACCAATGAGCTCACTGTATAATCCTCTGGATAGAATTCCCTAGATAGTGAGTAGGGAGTAGTGAATGAGGCTACATCCACACGACAACGAGATTTTATTTTAAAAAATATCGTGTCCACATGGGCAACGGATCAGTAAAATATCAGGTACATATGGCAACGCAACGCTTGCTGAAAACGATGCAATACACATGCCTAGGGTTGCAAAGGGGCGGAAAATTTCCGGTATATTTCCGGTAAATTTTCAGAAACTTTCCATGGAAACTTTAGTTAGGGAATTTTGGGAATTTTGCTTCCACACACTGGATGGCATATGTTGCATTTTTCTGTTAAAGAAGATAACAAAAAATGCAAATATGTAGATAGCAAGCTGAACTAATGGAAAGGTCTTCAAAACATTTAAAATTGATGAAATCTTGTGTCGTTACATAAAACCGTCTAGCAGGAGGCAGAAGAAACAGCATCACATTTTGCGGTAGCTAGCACCATGATAAGCTAACTTCTTTAATTAAATGGTGCTAGCTAGCTTACATTTAGCATATCTGGTTTACCAGTAAGCAATAGATTTTGATTTTGCTAGTTAAACTTTAACACCATAGATCAAATATCATCTACCTCATATCATCATCATCATCATCAAAACGTACTTGACTGTATGTAGTCCTTTGGCTCAAATGCTTCAATAATCTGTATCTGTGTTGTGGGCTCAAAAAAGTTGCTTTAGTAGTTCAGAATTCTAGAAATCATTGTGCATGTGATGGAGGAATGCACAATGCATGTAGGGGGTGTGGCCTCAATAGCTCTACAGGAAGTAGCGTGCTATGTCCCTGTGATTGAGGAATAGCAAATTATACTCAACTGTACTCACATCAAATCTGATAGTTTTAGCCAAGATTATGCTACAATATTTTTTTTCTACCAACTATATGTTCCCAACCTTCAACTTTTGATAATTCCCAGTTTATTCCCAATAATTCCTGTTAATTCCCATGGAAAGTTTCCAACTTTGAAAATTCCCGGAATTTTGCAACCCTACACATGCCACACCTCCATGTGCGCTGTAAGACGGTCCCATCGGAGACACCAGAACAATAGAAGAAGTAGGACGCATGCGCATAAACCCCTTCTTCTACCCGGCGTGAAGCACTCACAGGAACAAACACACAACAACAACAAGAAGATGGCTATGACTACGCGTTGTTCTAGTCATGTGGTTGTGACATCATCGTGAACAAATCCGTTCTACTCATCCAGACGACTTTGCAACGGCGTCGTTGCCAGATTTTTCCACTCTGGAAACCGTTCTCAAAAAATATCGTTTTGGGGCACCCAAAACGCCGGCGCTGTGTGGACGCCAGGCCGAAACGATAAAAAATTTTATCGGATTCACCTGAATCCGTTGCCGTGTGGACAGGGCCTGAGTGAGTGATTTCAGACACAGGGACAATCATTATCAGGGACCATCAGACGGTCAGAGCCCTGTGGAGCACTGCTCTATCTATCTACAGGTCACACTTATGTTCAAATGACATCACAGTGCAGATCTCTCACATTTATCCCTTACAAAGCATCATTAGCCTCGAACTGCAACGAGCCGGAACTTCCCAGCACACTGGCCTGCACACACGCACACACACTCTTGTACTTCTATCTTTGTGGAGACTCCCATTAACATAACACATTCCCATAATACACTCCCATAACACACTCCCATAATACACTCCCATAACACACTCCCATAACACACTCCCCCCTTACTCAGGTTCATTCCAGCCGGATCCCTAACCCTGAGTCTTCACCCTCAAACAGCACTCTGGAGAGCTGAGGCTCACACAAAAATGTCCTCACTTCACAAAAATGCCCAAACTGTTCATTAAAAATGTATTCTGGTCCTCAATATGTAGCAACACACACACACACACACACACAGAGAGAGAGAGAGGACTGGGTTAGAGCTCCGCACTGCTGCATTCCAGCACCATGATGATGATGATGATGAAGCTTGTAGCTCTGACCCGACTGTAACCTCATCCATTCTGCAGCAGGTGTGTGTGTGTGTGTGCTCACCATGCAGGTCTCCTTCAGATGGTACCGGCACAGTGTGTGATCCAGATCGAAGCCGATCACATCGCAGTCCGCCAGAGAGAAAAACTCACTCATAGCTGATTAGTTCTGAAGTGAATAAACCCGGACTGAGGAAACCCGACACTGGACCGCACACACACACACACACACCCCGGCTCGGACAGTATTTACCGCAGTAATGTGAGGGTTTGGTTTTATTTAGCCTCGTAATGTTGTTGTACATCATCACTGTATTGCATTTGTTTTATAGCGTTTGTTTATTCATTCGACAGATGTTTGTGTTCACGCACTTCCGGGTTCAGGCAGGACTCATGTAGTACGCATGCGCGCCGCCGGCCACGTCATCCCGCCCGACCCTTACGTCATGTGTTTTCGTTTTTTTAACGCTTCAGATTTTTTTCTGTTATTTTTGATACTTTTATTTGCATTTTTCATGTAGTGTAATAAATTATTCACATTAATTGAATAATGTTGCAGTAGAAGTGACATTTAGACAGACATTCTCATTTCCCTGTAGTGTTTAATTCAATACTTTAATAATAATAATAATAATAATAATAATAATAATAATAATAATAATGAACATTGGGCACGGTGGTGTAGTGGTTAGCGCTGTCGCCTCACAGCAAGAAGGTCCTGGGTTCGAGCCCCGTGGCCGGCGAGGGCCTTTCTGTGCGGAGTTTGCATGTTCTCCCCGTGTCCGCGTGGGTTTCCTCCGGGTGCTCCGGTTTCCCCCACAGTCCAAAGACATGCAGGTTAGGTTAACTGGTGACTCTAAATTGAGCGTAGGTGTGAATGTGAGTGTGAATGGTTGTCTGTGTCTATGTGTCAGCCCTGTGATGACCTGGCGACTTGTCCAGGGTGTACCCCGCCTTTCGCCCGTAGTCAGCTGGGATAGGCTCCAGCTCACCTGCAACCCTGTAGAAGGATAAAGCGGCTAGAGATAATGAGATGAGATGAGATGAGTTTAAACCTGTGAGGCCCCCCCAGTTAATGAAATTACTGGAAGCTAAATTACAGCAGCAATAAACATGAAAAATTCCCCTCAGCAGCCTCACTTTATTCTCTCTTGATGTTGATAAGATAAAAATCAGCTTGTCATGTTCCTGAGAAACTGTAAAGGATCATAAACTCATCTGTCCTGAAGAACCCTGAACAGATCCACAGCACTCACACTGGAGACTCCTTCCACACATCTTCTTCTTCACTCTTCTGCCCGACGGCAGGTCCGAGTTTCTAGGGAAGAATTACAGTAGTGGTTTCTAACACACACACACGGGGATTTAGAGTTGCCATGAACCTAACCCGCATGTCTTTGGGAGAAACCGGAGGAAACCCACACAGACACGGGGAGAACATGCAAACTCCACACAGAAAGACCCGTGTCGGCCGTGAGATTCGAACCCGGAGCCTTTTTACTGTGAAGAGACAGTGATAACTACTGCACCACCATGCTGCCCTTCCACACGTGTTACACAAACATTTCTGAAACTCTAAAAATTGTTGTTACATTTTTTAAACCCTTTCTTATTAGTGGAGCATCCACTGTACTTATCCCTGCTGTTACCATGGAAACGATCATGTATAAGAACGAGTGCGATAATATAAACTTGCAGGTTCAGCTGTCCGAGCCGCGCTGTCACTCAAAACCAACCAATCCCATTCAAGAAGATTTTATAAATAAATATCAATAATTGTAATATCCATGATACAGTTCCATCATAAATATCAGATGAATGAGTTATTTACAGATCTGAGAGTGAATCTTATGGATGATTAATACATGATTGATTTTATAAGATTCCTCTTTCTTTAATCCACTGAAACAGTTTATTAAAATAAAACACAAGAACAACAGCTCATGATCACGTGACATTTAGATTTAAGCGACATGACGTTTGAGTGGAATGTGGTGACAGTCCTCATCTGTGACGTCACATGCGAGTTTTCTGTGTGTGTGTGAGAGACCTGAACAGGTACAGCCTGTTTTTGGAGTTTGGAGTTTCACCTTTCTGTTCTGTGACTCATCAGGAAACTCGAGCACTTTAACGGGAAGCAGCCGGAGCCGCGCGCGCACTGCATTCATCCCGGAGGATGTGAGGACACGCAGCGCGCGCTCCCCAGCCGGCTCCGTTTCAGACCCTGTTTGTTTGTTTGTTTGTTTGTTTGTGTTTTTTAATGAATGAGTGTATCATCACACTGCCGTGATTTCCGGTAAAGATGTCGATGCAGCTGACGGAGCTGAAGGAGCGGATAGTCGCGTGCTGCCAGAGGACGTGTCCGTGTTTCCGGGAGAAGCCCGAACCGGTCCGGGACGTGAAGGTGATCGGAACCCAGCCGACTCTTCAGGTGAGTCCGGTGTCGCCCCCTCTGCCCGCCGCGCCCCCTCCGCCCGCCGCGCGCGTCTACACGGCTCTGTGGGACTACACCGCGCGCACCACCGAGGACCTGAGCTTCCGCGCGGGGGACCAGCTGGAGGTTCTGGACCAGAGCAGTCCGGACTGGTGGATCGCGCGATTGCTGACCGGAACTTCCGCCCACAGTCAGGGCTACATACCGTCCAATTACGTGGCACCGCTCGAGAGCCTGCACGCGGAGAGGTATTATTATTATTATTATTATTATTATTATTATTATTATTCACAAGTAGAAGGCTGAAGTTCTGTAAAGTTTTCTGTGATGATGTTCTTCTCAGTATTGTCGTGGTCAGAACCCAGGAACGTATCAGTGAGCTGTAATGAGTTCTGCACCGTAATGCTGTGCTCTAGAACATGTTCTTCACTCCACACACTTTCAGAAATAAAGGGACCAAACTGTCCCTGAGGTGGAACCGTGATGAGGATGTGCTGGAATTAATTTAAACATCATTTAATGTTCAGAACCCGAGCGCTGACCAATCCAACTTCGAGCTCCTGTCAGAAACCTAAAGTACATTTTCAACACAAACAGCCAGTTTATTTCACATAAATAACTTAAAACACTACATTGATCTAAATCATCAGTATTGAGGCCTGTCCCAGCCTGAGAAACCTCACCTCACCACAACCCTAAACCCTAACCCTAAACCCTAACCCTAAACCCTGTCCCAGCCCATGAAACCTCACCTCACCACAACCCTAACCCTAAACCCTAATCATAAACCCTAAAGCCTAACCTAAACCTAACCATTAACCATAAACCCTAACCCTAAACCCTGTCCCAGCCCACAAAACCTCACCTCACCCCTAACCCTAAACCCTAACCCTAAACCCTAATCATAAACCCTAAAGCCTAACCCTAAACCCAACCATAAACCCTAACCCTAAACCCTATCCCAGCCCATGAAACCTCACCTCACCCCTAACCCTAATCCCCAATCCTAAACCCTAAAGCCTAACCCTAAACCCTGTCCCAGCCCATGAAACCTCACCTCAACCCTAACCCTAAACCCTAATCCTAAAGCCTAAACCTAACCATTAACCCTAAACCCTAACCCTAAACCCTGTCCCAGCCCACAAAACCTCACCTCACCTCACTGCAACCCTACACCATAAACCCTAACCATAAACCCTAATCCTCAGTAAATTAGTGCAGATTGGAATCGTATTATTTATTTCCAGAATATGTACAACCCCAGTTCCAGAAAAGTTGGGACACTGTATAAAACATAAATAAAAAGAGAATGCGATGATTTGCAAATCATGGAAACCCTATATTTCATTGAAAATAGTATGAAGACAGCATGTCAAATATTGAAACTGAGAAATGTTATTGTTTTACGAAAAATATATGCTCATTTTGAATTTGATGTCAGCAACATATTTCAAAAAAATTGGGACGGGGTGTGTTTACCACGGTGTTGCATCACCTCTACTTTTCACAACACTCTGTAAACGTTTGGGAACTGAGGAGACCAGTTGTTGTAGTTTTGAAAGAGAAATGTCATCCCATTATTGCCTGATATACAATTTCAGTTGCTCAACAGTTTGGGGTCTCCTTTGTCGTATTTTGCACTTCATAATGTGATAAGTGTTTTCAATGGCAGACAGGTCTGGACTGCAGGCAAGCCAGTTTAGCACCCAGACTCTTTTACTATGGAGCCATGCAGCTTTAATATGTGCAGAAAGTGGTTTGGCGTTGCCTTGCTGAAAGAAGGAAGATCTTCCCTGAAAAAGATTTAGTCTGGATGGCAGCATATTGCTCTGAAACGTGTTTATATCATTCAGCATTAATGATGCCTTCCCAGATGTACAAGCTACCCATGTCATGTGCACTAACGCCCCCTCATACCATCACAGATGCTGAATGCTTTTGAACTGTGCACTGATAACAAGCCGGATGGTCCCTCTCCTTTTTAGCCTGGAGGACGTGGGGTCCATGATTTCTAAAAAGAATTTCTACTTTTGATTCGTCAGACCTCAGGACAGTTTTTCACTACGCCTCAGTCCATCATAAAAGAGCTCGGGCCCAGAGAAGGGGGCGGGGTTTCTGGATATTGTTTATGTCTGGTTTTAACTTGCATTTGTGGATGCAGTAATGAAGTGTTTTCACAGACGATGGTTTTCTGAAGTGTCCCTGAGCCTATACAGTGATTTCCACTACAGACACGTGTCTGCTTTTAATGCAGTGTCTCCTGAGGGCCTGAAGATCACAGGCATCCAATGTCAGTTTTCAGCCTTGTCTCTCGCATACAGAGATTTCTCCAGATTCTCTGAATCTTTTAATGATATTATGGACCACAGATGATGTGATCCACAAATTCTTTGCAGTTTTACATTCAGGAACATTATTCTTAAATTGTTGCACTGTTTGCCCATGCAGTCTTTCACAGAGCGGTGAACCCCGCCCCATTTTTACTTCTGAGAGACTCCGCCTCTCGGCAATGCTCTTTTTTTTTAATCCAGTCAAGTTACTGACCTGTTGCCAATTAACCAAATATTTTTTTAGCATTACACAATTTTTTCAGTCTTTTGTTGCCCTGTCCCAACTTTTGAAACATGTTGCTGACATCAAATTCAAAATGAGTATATATATATTTTTAAAAACAATAAAATTTCTGTTTCAACATTTGATATGTTGTCTTTGTACTATTTTCAATGAAATATAGGGTTTCCATGATTTGCAAATTATCCCATTCTGTTTTTATTTACAGTTTGCACAGCGTCCCAACTTTTTTGGAATTGGGGTTGTAAATCCATTTCACATCTCATGCTCATGAAACATCCTTTTCCATGAGTCCTCCATTACAGGGCATGAAAAATCCACATTCAATCCACTCTGTTATCTCATTCAGCCCTGTGAAATATCCAGAACATTCCACAAATTGCATGGAATATTTTGATCATCCAAATTTCCTGAAGATTTTAGGAAGAAAAAGAAATGTAAGCTCTCAGAAATTTTCTTTACTTTATTTTCAGTAATTGTGTGATTCTGACTGTCAGTGGGACTTCAAACGTACAACCTGTTACCCAAATTATAGCTTTATGGTAGACTGTTAATAAAAAAATAAATAAGTTGTTAGAATGTCCTTCATGTCCTTGTGCCATCAGCAGAAATGATATTTAACAACATTTGTTGTATTTTATAATTCTACACTAAAACTCTACACCATCACCCATTAAGGAGCAAAAACACAGAACCAAAGAACCTGATCAACTCAGATAGTGTGGCTTGAGATTAAAGTGCACACACACACACACACACACACACACACACACACACACACACACACACACACAGGTCTGATCTGATGTCATGTTGGAACTCAGCGAATGAATTTATTTCTTATGAAACTCTGCAGTTTTCAGCTGAAAATCTCACACAGTGAAATGATTGTTGGGGCGTGAGCTGCGATCTGTGGTCTTTGAACTCAGAACACATCTGATTTAATAGCACTGTGATCAGAAATGCAGGAAGACACTGTATATCAGGGGTGCTGGAATTTGAACCCATGTACATGTGGTGTGGGTTCTGACATCACACTTATCTTATTGTCTAATCATTACTCAGTGAACAGGGAATGTGTGCTGATTACACTGATAATTTACCCATGCTGTAGAATATATCAAATCAGAAGGGGTTGATTAATTTCCTATAATTAACATAAATCACCAGTATAATAATGAGCTTGTTCTAACCTTACTGTTTCTATAGTAACAGATCATTAACATAATCGGAGTCTAATAATAAACTAATTAAACATATTGTTTAATAAAGGAAAGTGTGTAATCAGTGTCGATATGAGGGTTTCTGTTAGTTTATGAATATTTGTGGGAGGAGTCTCCAGTGTGAGTTTGGTGATATGGAGCTCAGCTCCTGCTGGTGACGGTGGTGTAGCAGCAATAAACGCCATTCCCTCACCTCCATCCCTTTATTCTCTCACCGGTAACTCACGAGACAAAAAAATGCAGTTTATCATGTTGCTGAGAAACCAGTGAGCTTAAACTGCTCTGTAGGAGGAGGGTTTTTTATTGATTTATTTATTTTCACGCACATCAAAAGGAATCTTACAAACATATTAACATTACTACAGTGACTCGGTGTGTGAAAAAGGGGGCGTCCCAAGGAAGCTACTTAAAGCTCATAGTAGGGGCCCAATTTCTCTCACTCGCACTAACACAACAGACATTAAATACAACAACACACTATAAGACAGACACACAACAGACATTCCCAGCATCCAACGCAACTTTGTGTGTGAGGAAAAAAAAACAAGTCAGGACACAATAGTTTAGGGGCAGGATACAACTGTTAAAGGCAGCATTGCCAACAATTTTCAGGGCAACAGCAATGAGAGGAAACACCACTGGTTCAAGTCTCACGAGCGTTCTGTAATTAATATAAAGATGACTCACGAGCGTTCTGTAATTAATATAAAGATGAATCGTGAATGTTCTGTAATTAATATAAAGATGAATCGTGAGCGTTCTGTAATTAATATAAAGATGACTCGTGAGCGTTTTGTAATTAATATAAAGATGAATCGTGAGCGTTCTGTAATTAATATAAAGATGAATCGTGAGCGTTCTGTAATTAATATAAAGATGAATCGTGAGCGTTCTGTAATTAATATAAAGATGAATCGTGAATGTTCTGTAATTAATATAAAGATGAATCGTGAGCGTTCTGTAATTAATATAAAGATGAATCGTGAGCGTTCTGTAATTAATATAAAGATGAATCGTGAGCGTTCTGTAATTAATATAAAGATGAATCGTGAGCGTTCTGTAATTAATATAAAGATGAATCGTGAATGTTCTGTAATTAATATAAAGATGAATCGTGAGCGTTCTGTAATTAATATAAAGATGAATCGTGAGCGTTCTGTAATTAATATAAAGATGAATCGTGAATGTTCTGTAATTAATATAAAGATGAATCGTGAGCGTTCTGTAATTAATATAAAGATGAATCGTGAGCATTCTGTAATTAATATAAAGATGAATCGTGAGCGTTCTGTAATTAATATAAAGATGAATCGTGAGCGTTCTGTAATTAATATAAAGATGAATCGTGAGCATTCTGTAATTAATATAAAGATGAATCGTGAGCGTTCTGTAATTAATATAAAGATGAATCGTGAGTGTTCTGTAATTAATATAAAGATGAATCGTGAGCGTTCTGTAATTAATATAAAGATGAATCGTGAATGTTCTGTAATTAATATAAAGATGAATCGTGAATGTTCTGTAATTAATATAAAGATGACTCGTGAATGTTCTGTAATTAATATAAAGATGAACCGTGAATGTTCTGTAATTAATATAAAGATGAATTGTGAGTGTTCTGTAATTAATATAAAGATGAATCGTGAATGTTCTGTAATTAATATAAAGATGAATCGTGAGTGTTCTGTAATTAATATAAAGATGAATCGTGAGCGTTCTGTAATTAATATAAAGATGAATCGTGAATGTTCTGTAATTAATATAAAGATGAAGCGTGAGCGTTCTGTAATTAATATAAAGATGACTCACGAGCGTTCTGTAATTAATATAAAGATGACTCACGAGCGTTCTGTAATTAATATAAAGATGAATCGTGAATGTTCTGTAATTAATATAAAGATGACTCGTGAGCATTCTGTAATTAATATAAAGATGAATCGTGAGCGTTCTGTAATTAATATAAAGAATTGTGAACATTCTGTAATTAATATAAAGATGAATCGTGAGCGTTCTGTAATTAATATAAAGATGACTCACGAGCGTTCTGTAATTAATATAAAGATGACTCACGAGTGTTCTGTAATTAATATAAAGATGAATCGTGAGCGTTCTGTAATTAATATAAAGATGACTCACGAGCGTTCTGTAATTAATATAAAGATGACTCGTGAGCATTCTGTAATTAATATAAAGATGAATCGTGAATGTTCTGTAATTAATATAAAGATGAATCGTGAATGTTCTGTAATTAATATAAAGATGAATCGTGAATGTTCTGTAATTAATATAAAGATGAATCGTGAATGTTCTGTAATTAATATAAAGATGAATCGTGAGCGTTCTGTAATTAATATAAAGATGAATCGTGAGCGTTTTGTAATTAATATAAAGATGAATCGTGAGCGTTCTGTAATTAATATAAAGATGAATCGTGAGCGTTCTGTAATTAATATAAAGATGAATCGTGAGCGTTCTGTAATTAATATAAAGATGAATCGTGAGCGTTCTGTAATTAATATAAAGATGAATCGTGAGCGTTCTGTAATTAATATAAAGATGACTCGTGAGCGTTCTGTCATTAATATAAAGATGAATCGTGAGCGTTCTGTAATTAATATAAAGATGACTCACGAGCGTTCTGTAATTAATATAAAGATGAATCGTGAGCGTTCTGTAATTAATATAAAGATGAATCGTGAGCGTTCTGTAATTAATATAAAGATGAATCGTGAATGTTCTGTAATTAATATAAAGATGAATCGTGAGCGTTCTGTAATTAATATAAAGATGAATCGTGAGCGTTCTGTAATTAATATAAAGATGAATCGTGAGTGTTCTGTAATTGATATAAAGAAAAATTGTGAGCGTTCTGTAATTAATATAAAGATGAATCGTGAGCGTTCTGTAATTAATATAAAGATGAATCGTGAGCGTTCTGTAATTAATATAAAGATGAATCGTGAGCGTTCTGTAATTAATATAAAGAATTGTGAATGCTCTGTAATTAATATAAAGATGAATCGTGAGCGTTCTGTAATTAATATAAAGATGACTCGTGAGCGTTCTGTAATTAATATAAAGATGACTCGTGAGTGTTCTGTAATTAATATAAAGATGACTCGTGAATGTTCTGTAATTAATATAAAGATGAATTGTGAGCTTTCTGTAATTAATATAAAGATGAATCGTGAGCGGGCGGCACGGTGGTGTAGTGGTTAGTGCTGTCGCCTCACAGCAAGAAGGTCCTGGGTTCGAGCCCCGTGGCCGGCGAGGGCCTTTCTGTGCGGAGTTTGCATGTTCTCCCCGTGTCCGCGTGGGTTTCCTCCGGGTGCTCCGGTTTCCCCCACAGTCCAAAGACATGCAGGTTAGGTTAACTGGTGACTCTAAATTGAGCGTAGGTGTGAATGTGAGTGTGAATGGTTGTCTGTGTCTATGTGTCAGCCCTGTGATGACCTGGCGACTTGTCCAGGGTGAACCCCGCCTTTCGCCCGTAGTCATCTGGGATAGGCTCCAGCTTGCCTGTGACCCTGTAGAACAGGATAAAGCGGCTACAGATAATGAGATGAGATGAATCGTGAGTGTTCTGTTATTAATATAAAGATAGCTCGTGAACATTCCCTCAGCACACACACACTTTCATGATGAGCTGTGCATGTGTGAGAAATGTGTGATTAAAATGTGAAATCCACCAATAGGAGGGCAGCTACAGATATGCCAACAAGACACACACACACACACACACACATACATTTTATAAATGTGCAGATTTTATAAGGAATTAAAAATGACCACCACAAAACTGCACTTAAGGTAGTGTGGGTTCAAGGTTCAAGGTTCAAAATCACTTTATTGTCCTCAGTGGGGCAATTTGTTGTGCAGTAGATAGTACACAGCTCACACACAATCACACACACACACACACATACACTAAAATCACTAAACAATCAATAAATAATGATCAATAATTATAAAAACAAAAGAATCCAAAAGTATGAGTGGGGGGAGGGGGCATGTGTTATCTATAGTTCTTTGTGGAATTTAAGAGTAAAGTGGCTATAGGTACAAAAGTGTTTATATCTGTTGGTTTTGAATTGTGGAAGTTTGAAGCGTGATCCAGATGGCAACATCTGGAATTCGGCCTGTAAGGGATGAGAATTATTTGACAAAATAGATTCAATCCTTTTTAGCATCTGCTTCTGATGAAGTTCCTCGAGGCCTTTCTGCTCAGAACCTATAATACGCCTACTCACATTAATTATCTTAGAAAGAGAATTTTTTAGTTTTACAGTGATAGACCCATACCAACAGACTAAGGAGAAGGTGACCACTGACTCAACGCTCTCTGTGTGTGTGTGTGTGTGTGAGAGAGAGAATTCCACTTTCATGTTTAAGACAGAGCAGCTTTGAATTGGAGTCATTACAGTGTGTGAACTTTGATCTCTATCATAAATCATTACAAGAAGTAATTGTGGTTTCTTATCATCCTTTGGTTTATGTTACACACACACACACACACACACACACACACACACACACACACACATTTCCCTGAATAAATAAATGATCAATTATAATATTTTGGTCTCATTAACTTTGTAAAAGGTTCACAAACTTTCACATGCTAGTTAATGTGAGAGAGAGAGTGTGTGTGTGTGTGTAGGCTGAAGTGTGTACATGATCTGCACTGAATCAGGAAGTAACTTTTCTCTCTGTTAAACATTCATGTGTGTGTTTGACCTGCATGTGTCATAAATCAATTCACACACCCAGTTTATCTCCATCATGCGCACACACACACACACACACACACACACACACTTCACCACATTCACCACACACTGCATGTGTTCTTCACATGCTGCAGTGCATTATGGGATATGGTTTAATGTGCTTCACTCCAAACCAGTGTGAGATGAGCAGTGTGTGATTTCATACAAACAGTCTGTCAGGAGGATTGTGTGCTCTGGATAATTTGAGCCTGTGTGTGTGTGTGTGTGTGTGTGTGTGTGTGTGTGTGTGTGTGTGTGTGTGTGTGTGTGTGTGTAGGTGGTATTTTCCCAATACGAAGCGTCTGGATGCGGAGAAGCTCCTTCAGGCTGAGGGAAATGAACATGGCTCATTTCTCATCCGGGAGTGTGAGAGTCAGCAGGGGGACCTGTCACTTTCAGGTGCACACACACACACACACACACACACACACATACACACACACACACACACACACACACACACACAGCAGCTCCAGAGGTGTGTAAGAATCTGGTTCTGCAGCACGTCTGAATTTCGACTTAATTATTCTCTTCCACTGAAGGAACCTTTTCTGGAACCCTGGACTTCCTTTAAAACCTCAAGGAACTTTTTCAAGAGCCTTTATCTCGTACTCACTGAAAGCACTTCCTCATTCTCAGCTCCTGTAATTGCATCAAACTAATCCGGTTCCTGTGAAAGGTCTGGAACTTCATCAGCGCTGATGTGTGGTTTGCAAATGTAGATTGTTGGATGTGAACATTTACTCACAGCTCGTTTGTGCCTCTGGTGAGTGGACGCAGCTAGTACAGTTAGCTTGCTTTGCTAATCTGAGAATAAAATTACACAAACCCTGACACGTCATCCATGCCCCTCGAATGCACTCGAGTTTGAGGACCATAAATGCTCAGTACTGAATGATTCTGTTCTATAATATTTCTGCTGTTAAAGCGTGTGAGGTCAGTACCAGGGGCTCCTGAGGGGTGCAACAGAAACCTGATTGCCTGGGCGGGGCATACTGTCCCTCTCCTGTCAATCACAGCAGCCCTGGTCAGTCGTGGGTGTCTGTGAGCTGATGTATGTGGAAGAGGGCAGACAGCACTTTCCTGTGAGTGTTCCACACTCTGTAGGGTGAGAAGATGACTTGTGTGATGTTCATCACTGTACATCAGAGAAGCACCGGTCCATCAGTGGATGATTTAAAGTTTAACATTACTGATGATAATCATCGTAGCTGGTGTTGTGGGATTTCCTTTAAAAAAAGAAGAGGTCACAAGTCTCTTCATTAACGGACGTTGGGTTGATAGTGTTTCTCCTCCTTTCACAGTGGTCGAGTTTTACAGTCCAAGCAGCTCACTCAGAGCTGTACGAATATTTCCACAGTGCCATCTCGCAAGCAGGAGAAAGCTGTACACTTTGCCTCACACACAACGCTGAAGTTAGAGAATAGCTGCTGTAAATATGACTCTGATGAGTGGTGTATAAATACAGGAATAATAGTGAGAGAAACCTGAAGGGTGAGCTGCTCTCACTGTACACAGGAATGTAAACAATGCTGCCAGACGATTAACACTGATTCAGGATATGGAACTGTTGGCTGTCGCGTCTGTAAAGAAGTAAAATTCTCTCAGTGTCTGACTGATGTCTCGTGTTGCTGAATAAATGCAGATTTTTTTTTAATACTTCTTATTACAACTTGTTGCTGTCAGGCAGCAGAGACGTTACAAGTGCAGGAAGACGATAGAGAGGGGCGTCGATCCAAAAGGATAATTAAAAGCTGGATTAAAAACCAGGCGTGGTTCAGTCAACAAACAGACAAACCCAGAATAAAGAACAGAAGATCGCGTGCACAAAATACAAAGGCCGAGTGTCATGTGAGTTCACTCAGGGTTCGACATCAGTGTGTGTGTGTGTGTGTGTGTGTGTGTGTGTGGGCAGTGTTGGATCAGGAGAAGGTGAAGCACTATAAGATAAAGCGAACAGACAATGGGAGGTACTTTGTGTCGAAGAAGCGGAGCTTCATCACCCTAAAGGAGCTGGTAGAACATTACAGCGGGACGGAGGACGGACTGTGTGTCCGACTCACACAACCCTGCAGGAAGGTACACGCCTCCATCTACTTCCTGTTTACACCTACTTCCTCTTTATTTCCTTTCAACGTTTGTTTCTTGTCTCTATTTCCTGTCTCACGCTGTTAGCAAACAAACATGAAATCTGGAATCTTTTTTTTTTCTCTCTGTTTCCATCAGCTTCCTCTTTTTATTAATTATATATCAGGACTGGGCAATACAATTAAAAAAAAATTTGATGTGTGTGTGTGTGTGTTAGGCTATAGCTCCACAGACTCATGGTCTATCCTATAACACGGCGGATCAGTGGGAAATTCCACGCAGCTCCATCCGCCTGCTGCATAAACTCGGATCCGGACAGTTTGGAGAAGTTTATGAAGGAGTGTGGAACAACACGACCGCTGTTGCTGTGAAAACACTCCGGCCAGGTACACACACACACACACACACACACACACACACACTACCTTAAGCGCAGTCATTTATTGGGTTTTGTGCTGGTTATTTTCAATTCCTTATAAGATCTGCACATTTATAAAAAGTGTGTGTGTGTGTGTGTGTGTGTGTGTTTTCGCAGGCAATATGGATTCCCAGGATTTCCTCCGTGAAGCTCAGCTCATGAAGAAGCTGCGTCACCCAAAGCTGATTCAGCTGTATGCAGTGTGTACTGTTGGAGAACCGATCTACATCATCACGGAACTCATGAACAATGGCAGCCTGTTAGAGTACCTACAGAGTAAGACACACACACACACACACACACACACACACACACACAGTCTAATCATCATCTTACCTGTGTGTGTGTGTGTGTGTGTGTGTTAGAGGACAGAGGAGAGTTTGTGAAACTGTGTGATCAGATAGAGATGGGTGCTCAGGTGGCAGCAGGGATGGCATATCTGGAGCTGCAGAACTACATCCACAGAGATCTCGCAGCTCGAAATGTGCTGGTGGGAGACAACAACATCTGTAAAGTGGCAGACTTCGGCTTGGCCAGAGTGTTCAAAGTAACACACACACACACACACACACACATTATTCCTTTAAGTCCTTGTTGGTTTGAAGTCAGTCAGTAACTCGGTTATTCAGACAGCCAAGGTAGCCATAGGGGGAAGTGGGAGGGGGGTGGGAGAATTGGAGAGGTTGAAGAGAAGACTTGCAGCTGCATTCCAGATTAGTTGCAGTGGTCAGATGGCATGCAGAGACCGACCTGCTCGGCGCAGGTGGCAGTGGCCCGGTCTCGAAATGCCAAGGAACTGAACACACACCTGTGTTCCCTCTGTGGATGGAAAGGGTGACTCCGCTTTAATTTGGAAAAACCAAACCTGCAGGACCGAGTCAGGTTCGCGATGTGAGGTGACAAGGACAGCTCAGAAATCCACCAAGACTGTATGCAGATGGAAAGATCTGAATGTTGTCCAGGGAGATGACATGATCCTGACATAGCGACCCATCTCCAAGGATTTCCAGCAGCCCAGTGGAGTTAAGTTTCAACTGATGATCTGCCAACCATGGTGAGGTGTCTCCCAGACATGCTGAGATGAAAGCCGAAACATGAATGTCTGAAGGAGGAAAGGAGCAGATGAGTTGAGGAGTCATCAGCATGAGGATAAAGGATACAACCTCACCAAGAATAAGAATAGAGAACATGACCTCATTGAGAGACCAGTGGAGAGACCACATGGAGCAGATGTGGATACATGTCTGTGAAGATTCTCAGTCATCCAGGTCATAGTAACTGTGGGTGGTAAAAGAGAGCAACTGGACTTGCTTGAAGATTCTTGAAGACGTTTCACCTCTCATCCGAAAGGCTTCTTCAGTTCTGTCTGACTAGTAGGGAGTATCAGGTATTTATCCTCTCATGGATGAAAAGCTCATCTAAGGTGTCGATGAGTCATCCTGTTGGTGTGGGTCACTGGGGACTGGATGTGAACGGCCTCGAGAGTCGTTAGGGTGATCAATGGAATGCTGAGTCTCTCTGTCCTCCTGTGAGTCACTGAAAACAGCTGGGTTTTGGTGTGCATTCAGTTGTCTGGGAAGTGTGCCAAGGACTGCATTGTAGGTGGCTGATAAATGATGTCTTAGACCCCCACCTCTGTTCAGTGATGGCCGTTCCAGGTTGACAAAAATGGCTTCTTTAACTCCTCGCTCATACCAACGATCCTCGCTGGCTAAAATGCGTACGTTGCAATCCTGAAATGAGTGTCCTTTGTTGTCAAGATGAAGGTAGACAGCAGAGTCCTGGCCTGAGGAACTGGCTCTCCTGTGTTGAGCCATGTGCCTGTGAAGCGGTTGTTTAGTTTCCCCAATATACGAGTCCGTGCATTCCTCACTGCACTGAATTGCATACACTACGTTGTCCTGTTTGTGTCTGGCTATTCTGTCCTTAGGGTGGACCAGTTTCTGCTTCAGGGTGTTACTGGGTCTGAAATGTACCGGAATGTTGTGTTTGTAGAAGATCCTCCTGAGTTCCTCAGATAGACCAGAAATGTAGGGAATGACAATGTTCTTGCGTTTGTTCCTGTTATGTTCCTTTTTCTGCTCTTGAAGAAAGACCAGTTGGGATACCCGCAGTTCTGAAGTGCTTTCTTGATGTGATTCTGCTCCTTCTCTTTTCCCTCTACCGTTGTAGGGATGTTCTGAGCCCTGTGTTGCAAGGTCCTAATGATCCCCAATTTGTGTTCCAGTGGGTGGTGAGAGTCAAAGAGTAGGGCTCCAGGACTAGATGGTCTTCCTTCAGACTTTTTTAAACACTTCTGGACAATACTGGGACGGGACCTTTTAGATGTTTTTAAAGAGTGTTTTTAAAAAGGAAGAGGAGTTTTTTTTTATCCTGGGTAAAACTGCTCTATAATAAGGCTTGCTGTTTAGTGAAGGTGGGGGGAGGGTTGAGTCCCTGTGCCAGTTCGGAGAGGGATCAGACAGGGCTGCCCCATCTCAGGCCAGCTCTACAGCATTGCTATTGAACCTCTCCTGTGTTGGCTGAGGAGCAGGTTACAGGGTTTATGTCTCCCAGAGCTGGCTCAGAGTCGCTCTGTAGTCATATCAGCTTATGCAGATAATGTCAGTGTTTTTATCCAAGATCAGAGAGATACCCAGGAACTCAAAGAAATCCTGGTGGTGTATGAAAACGCTTCCACAGCCAAAGTAAATTGGGATAAATGTGAAGCCTGCTTGATAGGTCAGTGGGGCAGAAGAGACAGCCCTGATTTTCCTGGGAACTTAAGGTGGGGGAAAAGAGGCATTAAAGTTTTAGGAGTGTACCTAAGGTGTGAGGACTTCCAAAAGCAGAACTGGGAGGGAGTGCTGGAGAAAGTGAATGCCAGGTTGTCTAAATGGAAATGGTTGCTTCCCCAGCTGTCCTCCAGGGGAAGAGTTCTGATAGCTAATAACCTGGTCGCCTCCTCTCTTTGGCATAGACTGATCATCTTAGTGCCACCACCAGGCCTCATGAAGGACGTACAGCAGCTCTTGGTGAACTTTTTCTGGTCGGGTCAACATTGGCTGAAGGCACCAGTTCTCTATCTCCCTGTGTCAGAGGGAGGACACGGTCTTATGGACATCCTATCCAGAATTGCTGCCTTCAGACTGCAGACGGCACGGAGGCTACTACGGTATATGGCTGTGGTTACTGCTGGCTGACCTCTGCTCAGCTGCTTCTGAGGAAGGCTGGCCGGCTGGGACTGGGCAAACAGCTGTTTCTCCTAAGATCGTCTAAAATTGACCTTACTGGAATAACGTCTTTTTATAACTCAGTGCTTGACACATAGAGGACATTCATGACCACAAGGACCGCTAACCCCAGACTTGGTATGTGGATCTTTGAAGAGCCACTGTTCCATAATGACTTCTTTGCATCTACTACGCTTTCCTCCACATCACTAAGAACCAAGTTTGTTGAGGCTGGCATTGTTAAACTTGGCCATCTTATAAGAACATCTACAGAAAGGCTTGGTGGAGTCATTAGCATCAGGTCTTCCAGGGTGCTGAGGAAGATAGTGGAGGGGGTCTGGGAGTCCCTGACTGTACCGCTGACGGTATACGCCCAAAACCGTACCCTATTTGACCAATGGCATGAGGCTCAGGACTACATCTTTCCCGCACTAAGCATCAGGTCTGCTGTTGAGGAGTGGCAAGAGGAGAGCGGGCTGCTTCTGTCCCTGAAAACACCAGCACTGGGCAACTTCAGCTCTTGCAGGAAGAAGTAGCTCTACCACAGCTGCGTGAAGGTACTGCTGTCTGGCTGAAGTCAGGGAGTCGAGGTGGACTCAGGTTTTTACTTCAGACTGCACCCCCAAAGGCTGCTGGCAGATTTTATACAAGCTGCATCTTGAAAAACGGACGACTGACCTCCAGTGGACGATCATCCATGGAGCGATAGCTACAAACAGACACAGGGCTCACCTGGATCCAAGCACTGGGGAAGGATGTCCTTTTTGTAACCAATCAGAAACATTAGAACATTTAGTGTCTCTTTGTCCTCGCTTAGTGGGTCTGTTTAGGATACTGAAAGAGTGGGTGGAAAAGCTGGGGGAGAAATTTTCTGTTCCTTTGTTTATTTTTGGGCCAAAATATACAATACAAAAGACAGACTCTGGTTTTAATTAACTTTCTGCTTGGAAGTTCAAAATTAGCAATATGGAAGACCAGAAAAAAAAAAAACAGATACAAGGCTGAGGTTGGACTGATGTGGTGCAGAGCTTGAAAGGGTTTGTTAAGCCAGTATCTCACTGGGCTGTGACAGCCTGCCACTAGTTGGAGACACAACAATTGCGATAAAATATGCAAATTAGCGACAATTTTCACTTGGAATCACACTGAATTGATATTCGCATATTTTACCGCAATTGTTGTGTCTCCAACTAGTCGCAGGCTGTCGCAGCCCAGTGAGATACTGGCTCGCACTTCCTGTCTCACGGAAACTGACTTGAGAAGGGTTTGTGACGGCTTTGCGACACCGGCGATGCACTTGTGGCTATTTTGAGAGAAATTTTGTTGCACGAATTTTTTGAACATGTTCAAAATTTCAGTGACGAAGGAGCAACACTGTGCAACTCATGCGAGGAAATTGAGAAGCCCCGCAAATGTTTCAAGACACTTTTGAAACTCTCTCGCGAATGGCATTCGCAATTTGTCGCAAGCTGTCGCAGCCCAGTGAGATACTACCCTTACAGCTCGTCTCAGAGTACAACATGCTTTTTACAAACTGACCAACAACCTGGACACTTTTATAAATTCATGGGGTTTTAGACAGGTTTTATGTTCACTTGAAGAGCATGGTTCACTGGCTCTTAATATTTAATGTACAATTACATATAGTGTGTGTGTGTGTGTGTGTGTGTGTGTGTGTGTGTGTGTGAGACAGTGTTTTATAGAGAAAGGGCCTTGTGTAATGGATTTGATGAGTTGTAGTAATGAATGTTTACAAATGCACTTTTTCTTCTCTATGTTTATTAAGTTTTATTTCCAGTAGATAAAAACATAAATGGAACACTGAAGTAATTAAAGATGTTTTTTAAAAGTCTCTCTCTCTCTCTCTCTCTCTCTCTCAGGCAGAGGATGATGTTGTTTATGACTATGAAAATGATGATGAAGAGTGTGTGTAT
>NC_083570.1:335000-342500 GCF_027579695.1 Neoarius graeffei
GCATGATTAACCCCCTCACCCGAACAGCATGATTAACCCCTCACCCGAACAGCATGATTATCCCCTCACCCGAACAGCATGATTAACCCCTCACCCGAACAGCATGATTAACCCCTCACCCGAACAGCATGATTAACCCCTCACCCGAACAGCATGATTATCCCCTCACCCGAACAGCATGATTAACCCCTCACCCGAACAGCATGATTAACCCCTCACCCGAACAGCATGATTAACCCCTCACCCGAACCCAGCATGATTAACCCCTCACCCGAACAGCATGATTAACCCCTCACCCGAACAGCATGATTAACCCCTCACCCGAACAGCATGATTATCCCCTCACCCGAACAGCATGATTAACCCCTCACCCGAACAGCATGATTAACCCCTCACCCGAACAGCATGATTAACCCCTCACCCGAACAGCATGATTATCCCCTCACCCGAACAGCATGATTAACCCCTCACCCGAACAGCATGATTAACCCCTCACCCGAACAGCATGATTAACCCCTCACCCGAACCCAGCATGATTAACCCCTCACCCGAACCCAGCATGATTAACCCTTCTGGAATAAAATGGAGTTAATGTGCCGCTCTTGGCACGTGCGGGTATCACCATCATCACATCCCCATCCTGTCCCCCTGGCCACGCCCCCCTCCGCACTCTGAGCGCTGGTGCTGATGGTCCGGATGCTGTTCCGGTGTCGCGGGTGGGAATGGGAGTAAAATGGGAAAGTGTAAAGGTGAACCTGTTCCCCGGTGACCCGCAAACATTAACGCTCATGTTTTGTCCCGGCGCCCCTGGGAATTGGAGCAACCTCGCCCAGCACTGTTGCCAGGTCGGGGTCCATGTGGACCCTACTGATCCACCTGCCATATTAACCGGAGCATAGTTTTATGCCAGATGCCCTTCCTGCCTCAACCTTCCCATTTCTGGGCTCAGGAAACAACCACACGCGCGCACACACACCTTTAGAGTCACCAGTTAACCTAACCTGCATGTCTTTGGACTGTGGGGGAAACCGGAGCACCCGGAGGAAACCCACGCGGACACGGGGAGAACATGCAAACTCCACACAGAAAGGCCCTCGCCGGCCACGGGGCTCGAACCCAGGACCTTCTTGCTGTGAGACGCTGTGCCACCCAACTCAGAACAAAGAACCACTGTCAGCTGGTGCTGAAGATGAAACTGCTGGTCAGATATCTCACGCTGTTCATGACGCTGTGTGTAGGATAAGATTATAAACATTCTCCGTGTAAGAGCTGGTCATAGCAGTGTTGTAGTCAAGTCACTAAACCTCGAGTCCAAGTCCAGTCTCAAATCCCCAGTGTTCAAGTCCGAGTCAAGTCCAAGTCATTAAAGAAAATTTCGAGTCGAGTCTGAGTCGAGTCTGAGAACAAGACTCCGCCCACATCATGTGATGGTGTCTGTTGCTGCCTTTCTGTGAAAGCGTCTCTGCTCCTGTGTTGGACTAATGTTACTGCTCCACTGCCCCACTTTAGTGAACAGGCTACAGATAAAAAGCTTGTTCATCGCTCAGCAAGCCACGCCCACTATCAACAGCACAATAAACATAGCATGTCACTTCCTTCTCTGGGTGGAGTCTTACCAAATAACGATTGAAGAGGACGATCCTAGCGGCATCTCTCCAGGCATTTTAGCGCTGTTAACGTTAGTTTGTTCCTGAACATGATGTATGAGCAGGTGAATGTGCTTCTCTTACACAAAATTAGTACAAAAATTAATGTAGATATAAATATCTTATGCCAAATTATTATGGCATGTTACAAAAAATAAAGAAAAAATCTGAGTCCTCGTCTCCAATTTACGAGTCCGAATGCAGTTAATGCACGAGTCTGAGTCATAAGTGCTCAAGTCCAAGTCGAGTCATGAGTCCTTAAAATTAGGGCACAAGTCAGACTTGAGTCCGAGTCCTGGACTCGAGTAGTACAAGCCTGGTTCATAGAAGCCAGCTTATGAATTATACATCATATCCAGTCTCGCATGTTTCACAGGTCTCGGGGAGATTCGCGTTCCACAGTGTCTCGTTAAATACAGTCAGGTGAGAATAAAGCGTTACTTTACCGTGATGGAAAACTAAGTAATAATAATAATAAGAGGAGGTTTATTTATATAGCCCTAAATCACTAATTGTTCTAAGCGCTTAACAATACTAAAATAATAATTCTTACAAATGAACTACTGAAAAAAACCTTTACAACTTCTAAACTAAACCATCTATTAAAAACAAACTTACATATGACACAATAGGAATTGAAAATATAGGATTTAAAATATTATTAATAGTTTCTATATATTATATGCTAATTCAAAAAGGTGAGTCTTCAAAGCTCTTTTAAAACTACAACCCTGATTCCAAAAAAGTTGGGACAAAGTACAAATTGTAAATAAAAAACGGAATGCAATAATTTACAAATCTCAAAAACTGATATTGTATTCACAATAGAACATAGACAACATATCAAATGTCGAAAGTGAGACATTTTGAAATTTCATGCCAAATATTGGCTCATTTGAAATTTCATGACAGCAACACATCTCAAAAAAGTTGGAACAGGGGCAATAAGAGGCTGGAAAAGTTAAAGGTACAAAAAAGGAACAGCTGGAGGACCAAATTGCAACTCATTAGGTCAATTGGCAATAGGTCATTAACATGACTGGGTATAAAAAGAGCATCTTGGAGTGGCAGCGGCTCTCAGAAGTAAAGATGGGAAGAGGATCACCAATCCCCCTAATTCTGCGCCGGCAAATAGTGGAGCAATATCAGAAAGGAGTTCGACAGTGTAAAATTGCAAAGAGTTTGAACATATCATCATCTACAGTGCATAATATCATCAAAAGATTCAGAGAATCTGGAAGAATCTCTGTGCGTAAGGGTCAAGGCCGGAAAACCATACTGGGTGCCCGTGATCTTCGGGCCCTTAGACGGCACTGCATCACATACAGGCATGCTTCTGTATTGGAAATCACAAAATGGGCTCAGGAATATTTCCAGAGAACATTATCTGTGAACACAATTCACCGTGCCATCCGCCGTTGCCAGCTAAAACTCTATAGTTCAAAGAAGAAGCCGTATCTAAACGCGATCCAGAAGCGCAGACGTCTTCTCTGGGCCAAGGCTCATTTAAAATGGACTGTGGCAAAGTGGAAAACTGTTCTGTGGTCAGACGAATCAAAATGTGAAGTTCTTTATGGAAATCAGGGACGCTGTGTCATTCGGACTAAAGAGGAGAAGGACGACCCGAGTTGTTATCAGCGCTCAGTTCAGAAGCCTGCATCTCTGATGGTATGGGGTTGCATTAGTGCGTGTGGCATGGGCAGCTTACACATCTGGAAAGACACCATCAATGCTGAAAGGTATATCCAGGTTCTAGAGCAACATATGCTCCCATCCAGACGACGTCTCTTTCAGGGAAGACCTTGCATTTTCCAACATGACAATGCCAAACCACATACTGCATCAATTACAGCATCATGGCTGCATAGAAGAAGGGTCCGGGTACTGAACTGGCCAGCCTGCAGTCCAGATCTTTCACCCATAGAAAACATTTGGCGCATCATAAAACGGAAGATACGACAAAAAAGACCAACTAGAATCCTACATTAGACAAGAATGGGTTAACATTCCTCTCCCTAAACTTGAGCAACTTGTCTCCTCAGTCCCCAGACGTTTACAGACTGTTGTAAAGAGAAAAGGGGATGTCTCACAGTGGGAAACATGGCCTTGTCCCAACTTTTTTGAGATGTGTTGTTGTCATGAAATTTAAAATCCCCTAATTTTTCTCTTTAAATGATACATTTTCTCAGTTTAAACATTTGATATGTCATCTATGTTCTATTCTGAATAAAATATGGAATTTTGAAACTTCCACATCATTGCATTCCGTTTTTATTTACAATTTGTACTTTGTCCCAACTTTTTTGGAATCGGGGTTGTATTTACATTCTCAATTTGCCTAAGCTTAAATGGCAGTTGGTTCCATAACTTTGGACCAGCAATAGAGAAAGCACGGTCGCCATATGTTTTGGTGTGTGATCTAGGCACTTGCAAATAATCAATTAATGCTGCTCTTAAGGAGCGCAAATAATTTCTAAAATGTAAAAGCTCAGTTATATAAAGTGGAGCAATACCATTAAGTACCTTACATACAAATAATATCTTAAAGACAATTCTAGAGTTAATAGGGAGCCAGTGTAGATCTAGTAAAGTAGAAGTAATGTGATCATATTTTCTAGTTAAAGTAACTGTTCGAGCAGCAGTGTTCTGTATTAGTTGTAACTTACGAAGTTGATAATCAGGTAAACCATAAAGTAGCGAGTTACAATTATCCAATTTAGAACTTACAAAAGCATGTACTAGTATTTCAGTGGAGTTAAGATTTAGATATTTTCTAATCTTACAGATGTTTCTGAGATGATACTGAGCAGATTTCATTCATAGAGTATTGTCAGAAATTACCCCCAAGTTACGAGTACACTGAATAGGTTTTATAATCTCATTAACAATTTTCAGACAGTCTAGAGTTGGCATCGAGAGAAACTTAGAACTGATGACGAGAAGCTCAGACTTGTCTTGATTGAGCTTTAGTCCATTGTAGACCATCCAGGCATCAATATCATTGACACATTGCTCCACTTTGATCTTGACTGTGTGAAGATCTTCCTGAGATTCAGTCTTGAAAGACACGTAAAGCTGAGACTCATCAGCATAAAGGTGATACAAGAGACCATGCTTTGCAATAATCTTGGCAATAGGCGACATATACATCGAGTAGAGCAAAGGTCCCAACACAGATCCCTGAGGAACACCGTGGTCATGATTATGAAGAGAGGACTTGCTACCTTCAACTTGAACATACTGTTTACGCGACGTGAGATAGGATTGGAACCAAGAAAGAACGTTCCCCTTAAGGCCATAGCTGGAAGAGAGTCTGGAAAGTGGCAACAAATGATTAACAGTATCAAAAGCTGCTGACAGGTCAAGTAACAGCAAGAGCACCGACTGTCCATTATCAATAGCGCAGAGGACGTCATTCTGTACTTTGACTAGAGCGGTTTCCGTTGAATGATAGATCTTATAAGCTGACTGTAACATTACATCCAAGTTGTGGGAAGTAATATACCTTGTGAGCTGGTCAGCAACAGCCTTTTCAATAACTTTAGACAGCATCGGCAAATTTGATATAGGGCAGAAATTAGAGTACTGTTTATGATCAGCATCAGGCTTCTTCAGACGGGCCGGAGCTCAGCAGTTTTCAGGTTTTCAGGTATAACACCAGACGAGAGCGATAGATTGACAATCTTCGTGATAATCGGGAGAAGTGTGCTGAAACAGTCCTTCAAAATGGTAGCAGGTAGGGGGTCCAACTTACAATATTTAGACATTGGTTTGTTAGCAGACACTATCACACTATCTTCGGTAACCACAGTAAATTCACAGAATTCCTCAGCACATATATCATCAGCATAGAGAAGGGGCCCCACACGAGTATGCTTTACAGTTAAATCACAATGAATTTTAGCGATTTTGTCATGAAAGAACTCAGCAAAGCGATTCGCCAGTAGATCTTTATCCGACTCAGGTGGATAACGTTGCACCGCCTTCTTTTGCAGTAGGTTGTTTACTGTCTTGAAAAGGACTTTTTGATCATTAGAGTATTCATCTATAACTGAGCTGTAATACGATGACTTCGACGAATCCACAAGATTGTTAACGAATTGGCATTGGTAGACATATTTCTCCCAATCAGCATGTAATCCAGTAGCGAGCCATTTCCTCTCCAGCCTTCGTCTTTTCCTTTTCTCTTCTGCCATTTCCGATGTATACCATAGTGCAAATGGTCAAATTGTCACAAACTTGTTCTTCAGTGGGGCATGGTTATCTAAAAGTTCATGTAGTACGTTATCATATTCAGCAGCAAATGAGTTCAAGTCAGATGGTGGTTCTTTGAATAGCGTCGAATCAAGGATGTCTTGTGAGATCATTTCTGTGTCAATATTTTGCAACTTCCAGAACTCAACATATTTTTTGATAAACTGGGGTTTCTGTAGAAGGAGATCACAATGAATGGCATGGTGATCAGATATCACAGGATCCTGCACACAAAGTTCTTTGATTAGCAAATCATCAGATCTTGTGATGACAAGGTCCAGGGTGTAGCCATTTTTGTGAGTTTTGCCTCTTACATGCTGCTTTAGACCACAAACACTAAGTATGTTGTTAAATCTCTTTACATGTCTATCAGTAGGATCGTTAACATGAAAATTAAAGTCACCAATCAATAGAATATGTCCAGAGTGTTCGGTCAGGATCTGCTCCAGCAACCGGGAGAATTCCTCAAAAAACAAAGCATATGTAAGTTCTGGTGGACGATAAACTACGAGAACTCTTAATTGCACACGGCCCCGGACACGCACATCCATAAGCTCAAAGGTTTGAAAAGTGTCGCACAGTGAGGTATTAATCTTCATAGTATCCTTGAATAGCAGTCCAACGCCCCCACCAGTTGCACGTAATCTTGGCTTATGTAAAAATCTATAACCGGTTGGACACAAGGTACCAATTTCTACAACATCGCGATCCCCTTCATGTAACCAGGTTTCCGTTAAAGCCAACACTTCAATATCATTATCAACAGTGACGTCCTTTTGGGCGGCACGGTGGTATAGTGGTTAGCACGGTCGCCTCACAGCAAGAAGGTTCTGAGTTCGAACCCAGGTGAGGGCCTTTCTGTGCGGAGTTTGCATGTTCTCCCTGTGTCTGCGTGGGTTTCCGCTCCGGTTTCCCCAACAGTCCAAAGACATGCGGTTAGGTTAATATGGGACGGCCTTGGGCTGAGGTGCCCTTGAGTGAGGCACCGAACTCCCAACTGCTCCCCGGGCGCTGTTAGCATGGCTGCCCACTGCTCTGGGTGTGTGTGTGTGTGTGTGTGTTCACTGCTTCAGATGGGTTAAAATTCGGAGAGGAAATTTCACAAGTGTGTGATGAATAAAGTTGTGCTTTCTTTTCTTTTTATAATCAAAGATTTATTCTTCACTGATCTAGCATTGAGATGAGACAGACGGAAGCAAACAGCACTATTAGCTCTGCTTATGTGGTTATTAACGCAATGGACTGGAAGTAGACTATCATGCACATGGGATCAATCGTTATCCTGAACCAAAACAGGTCTGTTGGATACCCGCACTGGTATAGAACAGCAAAACCTTCTCAATTGTTGATCTTTCACATAATTGGGGCGAATGTTTATACAATTAGCAGGATTGCGTTGACTAAGGGCTGTTTTCTGCTTATAACGATGAGTTGTAGATCTGACTATAATATTCTTGTTGATGACTGATTCTGAACCACGAAGCGGGTGCACATCACTAAGCTGGATGGAAAAAGCCGTGTAGTTGAAGGTAGCGTCCGAGTTCATATAATAAGAAACACGACATGAAAAACTGATTTTTTTTCTTCAGTGACACATGAA
>NC_083570.1:347500-352500 GCF_027579695.1 Neoarius graeffei
GGGCTCACCATCCCTCAAAGAACACTACCTTGCCGCTCAGACAAGACCTATACTATGTTGGTGTAATCCATCTTACATTGCACAGTGGAAAGATATTGAAGAAAGATTATTTCCGATTCCTATACAAGCAATTGTAGCTGACTCAAAATTACAACACTGCATAACCAGTACAGATAATCCATGGGTCAAACTCACCCTAAAAGTGTGGAAAAATATTGTGAAAGAATATAAATTGGAAGGAGATCTGCTTCCTCTTAAATGGTGTGCATATGACTCAGACTTTGCACCAAATAAAATGGATACTAGATTCAAAAAATGGAGAACTAATGGAATAACAGCTTTAAGTAATATTATGAAGGGAAATAGGGCAGCGCGGTGGTGTAGTGGTTAGCACTGTCGCCTCATAGCAAGAAGGTCCGGGTTCGAGCCCCGGGGCCGGCGAGGGCCTTTCTGTGCGGAGTTTGCATGTTCTCCCCGTGTCCGCGTGGGTTTCCTCCGGGTGCTCCGGTTTCCCCCACAGTCCAAAGACATGCAGGTTAGGTTAACTGGTGACTCTAAATTGAGCGTAGGTGTGAATGTGAGTGTGAATGGTTGTCTGTGTCTATGTGTCAGCCCTGTGATGACCTGGCGACTTGTCCAGGGTGAACCCCGCCTTTCGCCCGTAGTCAGCTGGGATAGGATCCACCTTGCCTGCGACCCTGTAGAACAGGATAAAGCGGCTACAGATAATGAGATGAATGAGATGAGATGAAGGGAAATATACTCTGTAGTTTTGAGATGCTTCAGGAAAATCACCTATTGGAGAAGCAGGATTTCTTTAGGTACGGTATCTGCAGTTGCGACACTATATCAACATAAAGATTATAAATGTAACAGAGGCAAACTCCAGCCTCTTAGAATTGTTTAGAAGAGCATATAGATCAGATCTTAGGAAAGGGATTATTTCAGCCACATATAAGCACCTATTAGATCTTAAAACTCATTCTACAGCATATGTTAAAACAAAATGGGAAAGGGAATCTGGGATGGATATATCTGAGCAGGAATGGACAATAATATGGCGATACCAATGGAAATATACTAGCTCAATGACCTGGCGAGAGTTTAACTGGAAAAACTTCATAAGATACTTTATAACACCATCTCAGACATCTCATTATAGTGATAATATCCCTGCTTGCTGGAGAAAATGTGGTCAACTATGTGCAAACCATTATCACATTTTTTGGGACTGCACCAACATTAAAGACTTTCGGAAGGAGATACATAATGCTATATAAGACATTTTTCGAGAAGACATTCCTTTGGACTTTAAGACTCTATATTTTGGATGTATACCCCAAAGCTGGCTGAAAGGGGACAAATATCTAATGAATATAATGTTGGTGGCCAGTAAAAAGACCATTACCAAGATGTGGTTACTACCAGAGTGCCCTATGATCAGTGTATGCCAGTGTTTCCCAACTGCTGTGCCGCGGCACATTAGTGTGCCATGAGAGATCATCAGGTGGACCGTGGGACATTATCCAATTTCACTTAATTGTTCCGAAAATTATTTATTTACTGCAAATAATTTGTCTTCGTTCATCTATGCCAGCGACGTATAGTGACCGGCAGAACAATTAAATACTCTTCCAATAGATGGCAGCAGGTAGCTAATTAACCTGTGTATGTACCTGTTGCCATTCAAACAATAGAATTAGTAATGCTTCGGGTGTGACAGCGGTGATAGCGATAGCAGGGATGAGAGTTTCCTGCTTTTCGGCGGATTTCCGCTTTTTCTGAGTAAAAATCGACCTTTTTATATTATGCCAAATCCGTTGAGATTTTTTTTTTTCATTTATTGAGGGGGTTGGGGTATGTTCCTTCGTGATACTCAAGCGTAATTCATTCCTACGACAATGTTACATGTTTACATTTTCACCATCTTTAGTCTCGCTAAGTCTCGCGGTAGACCCCCAGCTTTGGCTTTATATATATATATATATATATATACACACTACTGTTCAAAAGTTTGGGGTCACCCAGACAATTTTGTGTTTTCCATGAAAAGTCACACTTTTATTTACCACCATAAGTTGTAAAATGAATAGAAAATATAGTCGAGACATTTTTCTGGCCATTTTGAGCATTTAATCGACCCCACAAATGTGATGCTCCAGAAACTCAATCTGCTCAAAGGAAGGTCAGTTTTATAGCTTCTCTAAAGAGCTCAACTGTTTTCAGCTGTGCTAACATGATTGTACAAGGGTTTTCTAATCATCCATTAGCCTTCTGAGGCAATGAGCAAACACATTGTACCATTAGAACACTGGAGTGAGAGTTGCTGGAAATGGGCCTCTATACACCTATGGAGATATTGCACCAAAAACCAGACATTTGCAGCTAGAATAGTCATTTAGCACATTAGCAATGTATAGAGTGGATTTCTGATTAGTTTAAAGTGATCTGCATTGAAAAGAACAGTGCTTTTCTTTCAAAAATAAGGACATTTCAAAGTGACCCCAAACTTTTGAACGGTAGTGTATGTAATACATTTTTGTGATATTTTTGTTTGGTGGTGTGCCGTGGGATTTTTCAAATGTAAAATATGTACCGTGGCTCAAGAAAGGTTGGGAAACACTGGTGTATGGAGAGACATTCCAATAGAAATCTATAGAATGGAACAAATTACAGCTTATGTCAATCAAAGAATGGAAACTTTTCTGAAATACTGGTTAAAATGGTATAATTATGTCACAGCCAAATGGCCTGAATGTATTTCTTGACTTTATTGAATATATAGTACATGTATGTGAATGATTACTCCCTGTTTTGTTCATAGTTTTGTTATTGTGTTGTATTTTTTTGTTGTTATTGTTTTTTTTTCTTCTTTTTCTGTTTTTCTTTATCTCAGTTATTTTTCTGTTTTTCATACTGGAATAACAGGAAATTATGTATATCAATCATCATATACAGAAAATACCAATAAAATATAAATTAAAAAAGAGTCCAGAGCGTCTTCTAAGTGTGTCTTTAGTCTGTCCATATGGACGCCGTCCTCCACAGGAGCGATGTGATGAGACTCTAGCCAGAAGTAGGGCATCAGGATGGATCAGGCAGGTCTGAGGAGCAGGAGAGGTTCAGCATCACTGGTGCCGGGGAGGTTGGGACAGGTTGTTAGGTTTGTCCAGTGTCACCTAATGGTTAAGAACAGGATACATTTTGCGCTGAGTGCAAGCAGGGACTCCAGCGAGACTAACTATGACATCAGTGTGGGAAATAAGGCCGGACCGGCAGACACTGACCGGTCAGTTTCACATTTGTCTGTCTGTATTTCAAAAGCATCAAACCGGATGGTCCATGAAAAATGGTAAAGATATGGATCTAATCTACTTCTAATTTTCTTCCAAAGGTTACATTGGGCGAATACATTATGTTGTAACATGGCCTGGATTGGCTGATCGTGGACGCTTTTGATGACAAGTCGCCTCTCATCAGTGAGTAGGAGAGCATTCTGGCCTGACACCACGCCACGCTGTTATCAGCTGGGTAGGTTTACCACTAACGGTAAAAGAAAATGGACTATTACAGGTTATGGACCCTGACAAAGTGTTTTTTCCATTGTATTTTAACCCTCTGGGGTCGAGAGCTTCTCCAGCGAAGCTCGGCAGGTTTAGAATGAGTAGGTCATGGATTTAGATAAATATCTTCACGAGTTTTTATCATACAAGCCTGATAAACATATTGACAGAAACTTTATACTTTACACTTTCCTGTGTGCCCACTGCCAGATAATATTATAGTTTTTAAATGACCTAAATTAGATGAAACATAAAACTTGTCCTCTTCCTCAGTCCCACCGGAATCGGAGCGCTGAGAGCCCACTTACACATTCATAAAAGACTGTTCCCATGGTAACGGTATGATCATCACTTTCACTCTTTCAGTTTCGACTGGTTTCTCTTTTGCGGTGTTTTCTTCTATTTTCTAAGTTCTAGTCCCGCAGATTTTAGTCTGAATCCCAAATGTCTAGTTTTGAGTCATTTTAAAAGTCATTTTGTTACAAAGTTACTTGGAATCTCGGACTCCAAATTTTAACTCTGTTATGTAAGAATAGTTGTATTGTTAATTACTAAATTTCTTATAGACTGATTATAAACATAGTATAAAAATAGTCATTGTTGACAGAATGTTTCATGAGTGTTATTATAGTACCTGTATATGAGGACCAGTAAGTTGTAACCAACTGGAACATCCTTGGCCCCCTCATACTTTTTTCTAGACATGGAACTGACCTGTGTGTGCTACTGTTTTCTTGGGTAGAACTTTAAGCAGGTTTTTCTTGAATCTTCTGACATTTTCTTGTAAATTATATGTCTGTCCTGTCTGACTTGTCTGTCCTGTGACAGTCTGATTAAAATTCCTTATTTCCCACAAAGTGACATCATAACTAAAAGGAGAGAGCCAGAAGGTAACACAGGCATGAAGGAGCCCTGGGGCATAAAGCAGCAGCCACTACACCATCAACAAACCCGAGTGAGCAAGTGGGGGGGGGCACAGCATCCATACATCCCAGTTTACCAAACACTCTATGCCTGAGGACCCTCCAGATCTACAACCCCGATTCCAAAAAAGTTGGGACAAAGTACAAATTGTAAATAAAAATGGAATGCAATAATTTACAAATCTCAAAAACTGATATTGTATTCACAATAGAACATAGACAACATATCAAATGTCGAAAGTGAGACATTTTGAAATTTCATGCCAAATATTGGCTCATTTGAAATTTCATGACAGCAACACATCTCAAAAAAGTTGGGACAGGGGCAATAAGAGGCTGGAAAAGTTAAAGGTACAAAAAAGGAACAGCTGGAGGACCAAACTGCAACTCATTAGGTCAATTGGCAATAGGTCATTAACATGACTGGGTATAAAAAGAGCATCTTGGAGTGGCAGCGGCTCTCAGAAGTAAAGATGGGAAGAGGATCACCAATCCCCCTAATTCTGCGCCGACA
>NC_083570.1:357500-392500 GCF_027579695.1 Neoarius graeffei
TGGCAACAGGTACATACACAGGTTAATTAGCTACCTGCTGCCATCTATTGGAAAAGTATTTAATTGTTCTGCCGGTCACTATACATCGCTGGCATAGACGAACGAAGACAAATTATTTGCAGTAAATAAATAATTTTCGGAACAATTAAGTGAAATTGGATAATGTCCCACAGTACACCTGATGATCTCTCATGGCACACTAATGTGCCGCAGCACAGTGGTTGGGAAACACTGACATACAGGCATGCTTCTGTATTGGAAATCACAAAATGGGCTCAGGAATATTTCCAGAGAACATTATCTGTGAACACAATTCACCGTGCCATCCGCCGTCGCCAGCTAAAACTCTATAGTTCAAAGAAGAAGCCGTATCTAAACATGATCCAGAAGCACAGACGTCTTCTCTGGGCCAAGGCTCATTTAAAATGGACTGTGGCAAAGTGGAAAACTGTTCTGTGGTCAGACGAATCAAAATTTGAAGTTCTTTATGGAAATCAGGGACGCCGTGTCATTCGGACTAAAGAGGAGAAGGACGACCCGAGTTGTTATCAGCGCTCAGTTCAGAAGCCTGCATCTCTGATGGTATGGGGTTGCATTAGTGCGTGTGGCATGGGCAGCTTACACATCTGGAAAGACACCATCAATGCTGAAAGGTATATCCAGGTTCTAGAGCAACATATGCTCCCATCCAGACGACGTCTCTTTCAGGGAAGACCTTGCATTTTCCAACATGACAATGCCAAACCACATACTGCATCAATTACAGCATCATGGCTGCGTAGAAGAAGGGTCCGGGTACTGAACTGGCCAGCCTGCAGTCCAGATCTTTCACCCATAGAAAACATTTGGCGCATCATAAAACGGAAGATACGACAAAAAGACCAACTAGAATCCTACATTAGACAAGAATGGGTTAACATTCCTCTCCCTAAACTTGAGCAACTTGTCTCCTCAGTCCCCAGACGTTTACAGACTGTTGTAAAGAGAAAAGGGGATGTCTCACAGTGGGAAACATGGCCTTGTCCCAACTTTTTTGAGATGTGTTGTTGTCATGAAATTTAAAATCACCTAATTTTTCTCTTTAAATGATACATTTTCTCAGTTTAAACATTTGATATGTCATCTATGTTCTATTCTGAATAAAATATGGAATTTTGAAACTTCCACATCATTGCATTCCGTTTTTATTTACAATTTGTATTTTGTCCCAACTTTTTTGGAATCAGGGTTGTACACCTTTACCTCATAAATACTATTAACAAATGGCTTAGGGCTTTGTAAGAAAAGGCTCCGCCCCCTGATGTAGCCTTCACTATACGAGGTGCCAGCAGATAGCCTGCACCTTTTAATCTAAGTAGGCGTGGCGGGTCATAGAGGAGCAGAAGTTCACTCAGGTACTGTGGTGCGAGAACATTCAAATCAAAATCAAATCAAGTTTATTTGTACAGCGCTTTTAACAATAAACATTGTCGCAAAGCAGCTTTACAGAATTTGAACGACTTAAAACATGAGCTAATTTTATCCCTAATCTATCCCCAATGAGCAAGCCTGTGGCGACGGTGGCAAGGAAAAACTCCCTCAGACGACATGAGGAAGAAACCTCGAGAGGAACCAGACTCAAAAGGGAACCCACCCTCATTTGGGCAACAACAGACAGCCTGACTATAATATTAACAGTTTTAACAGGTATAACCCTCAACTGTCCTCATGGGGCCGTCCTTCACAGGAGTGGGGCGATAAAACTCCGACCAGACACAGGGCACCAGGATGGATCAAGCAGGTCCGAGGGGCAGAAGAGGCCAGCATCTCAATCCCAGGATCAACATGTAACTCAGAGGGACAGATGGGTGGGGGGGGGGAGAGAAAGAAAACATGTTGTTAGGTATGCCCTAAAAATGACAAGTATTAAATCTGTGTGGTAGGCTCGCAGAGACGAGAGTCTTTACATCAGGCATAACACACAACAATGGCATGTTAATATGGTAAAATATATCATGACCTGCTCTGGCTGGATGCTTGATTGGGTGATGGGAGCACACTCCTCAGCAATGATGAGATGCAGATGGGACCCTTAGGGCTGGCCAAGACAATTCAGTTACATTTCACCGGGTCTGGGACATGCGACAGAATGTCTGACGGCCGATTCCCTGCAGGCTACGATAGCCAGTTGAGGTCCCCACCGTCTCCACCAAAAGATTTCCTGTTGACTCCATGTAACTCAGAGGGACAGATTTGGGGTGGGGGGGGAGAGAAAGAAAACACAGGTTGTTAGGTATGCCCAATGTCACCTGAATAAGTAGGAACAGTATACATATTGCACCGAGTACAAGCAGGGACTCCGGCAACTAACTATGACAGCATAACTAAAAGGAGAGAGCCAGAAGGTAACACAGGCATGAGGGGCCCCGGGACATAAAGCAGCCAGCCACTACACTGTCAACAAACTCGAGTGAGCAAGCGAGTGGGGACTGACAGCATCCATACATCCCAGTTTACCAAAACACTCTATGTCTGAGGACCCTCCAGATCTACTCCTTTACCTCATAAACACCATTAACAAAAGGCTTGACTAAACAGATGTGTTTTCAGCCTAGACTTAAATGCTGAGACTGTGTCTGATTCCCGAACATTACTTGGAAGGCTGTTCCATAACTGTGGGGCTTTGTAAGAAAAGGCTCCGCCCCCTGATGTAGCCTTCACTATACGAGGTACCAGCAGATAGCCTGCACCTTTTGATCTAAGTAGGCGTGGCGGGTCATAGAGGAGCAGAAGTTCACTCAGGTACTGTGGTGCGAGACCATTTAGTGCTTTAAAGGTCAATAGTAGTATTTTATAATCAATACGAAATTTGATTGGGAGCCAATGCAGTGTGGATAAGACAGGCGTGATGGGGTCATATTTTCTAGTTCTAGTAAGGACTCTTGCTGCGGCATTTTGAACTAACTGGAGCTTGTTTATGCACTTATTGGAACATCCAGACAGTAAGGCATTACAATAATCCAACCTGGAGGGAACGAAAGCATGGACTAGTTTTTCTGCATCATGCAATGACATTAAATTTCTTATCTTTGCAATATTTCTGAGATGAAAGAAAGCTATCCGGGTGATGTTATCAACGTGAGTTTCGAATGAAAGACTGGGGTCAATAATCACTCCGAGGTCTTTTACTGCTGCACGTGAAGAAACAGAAAGGCCATCCAGAGTTACTGTGTAATCAGAAAACTTACTTCTAGCTGTATGTGGTCCTAGCACAAGTACTTCAGTCTTGTCAGAGTTAAGCAGAAGGAAATTTATAAGCATCCAGTGTCTAATGTCCTTAACACATTCCTCAGTTTTATTAAGCTGGTGTCTCTCATCAGGTTTTGCAGAAACATACAACTGTGTGTCATCAGCATAACAGTGGAAACTAATACAATGTTTACGAATAATATCGCCCAGAGGTAACATATATAGAGAAAAAAGCAGTGGACCCAAGACAGAACCTTGTGGAACACCAAACTTTACCTCGGTACGTCTAGAAATATCACCATTTATATCAACATACTGATAGCGATCAGTTAGATAAGACCTGAGCCAGGAGAGGGCCGTTCCCTTAACTCCCACAACATTTTCTAGTCTATCCAGAAGAATGGAATGATCAATGGTATCAAATGCTGCACTAAGGTCAAGCAACACAAGTAGCGAGACACAGCCCTGATCAGACGCCAACAGTAGGTCGTTTACTACTTTAACCAGTGCTGTCTCTGTGCTATGATGAGGTCTAAATCCTGACTGATACATTTCATGGATGTTATTCCTATGTAAATATGAGCATAACTGCTGTGCCACAGCTTTTTCAAGGATCTTGGAGATAAAGGGGAGGTTTGATATTGGCCGATAATTGGACAGCTGACAGGGATCAAGGTCAGGTTTTTTAATCAGGGGTTTGATAACTGCTAGTTTAAAGGATTTGGGTACATAGCCAATCATAAGAGAAGAATTTATTATTTTTAGAAGCGGTTCAATTACTCCAGGCATTATCTGTTTGAATAGATGTGTCGGTAAGGGATCTAGTACGCAAGTTGAGGCTTTTGATGTAGAGATTAATGAAAGTAATTCAGTTTCTTTAAGGGGAGTAAAACATTCTAACTGATGATCTGATACAGTTATATTGTTAACTACAAGGTCACTTTCATTGTCTAACCTTAAATTAGTAGTTTGAATTTTTTGTCGGATATTCTCAATTCAGTGAATTGAGAATATCCGCACATTCAGTGCTTTACAGGTCAATAGTAGTATTTTATAATCTGTGTGAAATTTGATTGGGAGCCAATGCAGTGTGGATAAGACAAGGGTGATGGGGTCATATTTTCTAGTTCTAGTAAGGACTCTCACTGCTGCATTTTGAACTAACTAGAGCTTGTTTATGCTCCGACTGGAACATCCAGACAATAAGGTGTTACAGTAATCCAACCTGGAGGGAACAAAAGCATGAACTAGTTTTTCTGCCAGCGAGGGCCTTTCTGTGCAGAGTTTGCATGTTCTCCCCATGTCCGCATGGGTTTCCTCCGGGTGCTCCGGTTTCCCCCACAGTCCAAAGACATGCAGGTTAGGTTAACTGGTGACTCTAAATTGACCGTAGGTGTGAATGTGAGTGTGAATGGTTGTCTGTGTCTATGTGTCAGCCCTGTGATGACCTGGTGACTTGTCCAGGGTGAACCCCGTCTTTGTTCATTCTGACCGGCCTGCGTAAAGTTAATTAGAAATTAAAAAATAAATGTATTTTCTAATTTTACCTCATGCATGGACTGAATGTGCATTGCTTTTATTTTGAAGTTGTGTTCAACAAAAACGCAATACGCGCGACATGAACATGACATGAAATCCCGCGATAACTACTTCCGTAATTTGTTCAGACCAACCACAAACTTGTACATCATCCTTCAAACGGTCCAGCCAATCACATAGTGTGACATCACCAGCAGGCGCCGGAGCCCGAGCCGATCTGTAGATCTGATACCTACACCGAATCGACGTTGTTGCGAGCAGGTCATAAGAAGACTTTCGCCCCCAAAATGTCCGCAAAAAGAAGAAAGGTAGATGCCGAATGCAGGGCTTTCAACAAAACATGGACTGCTAAGTATTTATTTACTGAAGTCAGAGATAAAGCCGTGTGTTTAGTTTGCGGAGAGCAGATCCGAAAAACTGAAAAACACCAAATGAGGTGATTAGACTACAAATGTGGGCATCATTATTATAATATGATGTATCTTGCTTGATATTTGGAGTAGAAAGACAATATTGTGATGTCTTTATTGTGTTTTGTGGTGAATGTGACTGAAAAAAAAAAATATGTTACAAACGTTCACATTTTGTTAACCATTGTTTTGGGAAATTTGATTGAATAAATGAATTTTTTTGTAAGGCAACCTCGTTTTTTTCCATACTCTTACCAGTCTTAGCAGTTTGTAAAAACAATGTTACTTATTGTTTTATATAAAGAAATACAATTAATATTATGCAGAATTTAGTTCAGCCTTTTGGTCCGGCCCTCCACAAAATTCTGTTTCTCATGTGTCCCATGGAAAAAATAATTGCCCACCCCTGCTGTAAAGGATAATCGGCTACAGATAATGGATGGATAGATGGATAGATGAGGGTTACTGGAACAAACTCTCTGAGTATTTCTACTTTTTTGTTTAGCTCGGGGAACAGACAGAGTCTCGATATAGTGGACCCTGAGTGACGACTCTGTGCAGCTAGCAAACAGTCGGTGTGTGTGTGTGTCTGTCTGTGTGTGTGTTTAGGTGTGTTTGATGGAAGGAGATGTTGTTGCTCCAGCAGCTGTTGCTCGGCAGCCTGGTAGTTGGGACTCTGCTCTACCTGATAACACACCTGGGTCACCTGGACAGGTGAGCTTTAACAGCACCTTAAAGCCAAAATGCCCAAAACATTAACTGTGTTTGCTGATCACACCAAGTGCCCTGACGTGCCCCCACACATGTTTTAATTAAAAATAAAACTTTATAACAACAATTGATCCATTTGAAAGATGTGATATTGATAAGAATCGGCTTCCCTGGGCGTGGCCATTTACACTGAAACCGGATATCCGCCTGGGATGTGGTTTTCCCACTAGGACACCATTTACCTTCGTGACAGAGCCATCGACCAGAAATTTTCTGGGTTTTTTTTTTAGTTTTGTTGTACAAACATGGAGAATGCTCCTGAACAAAAAGCGATTAAACTGTATATATCTGAACTGGAATATGAGCCAGGAGGAAGAAACACGTGGTGAAAGTGATTCCAGCAATACAGGAAGTGATGAAATGCAGCCATTTTACCGCTTGCTTCTTCACTGTCCTTTATAGGCTCGAGGAGGGCAAAAAACATTTCCCTTTTACAATGATCAGGCTTAGTTTTACATCAAAACGTTTGACACTCGGCATCTTCAGGGTTGTTTACAGCAGTTTAGAAGAGCGGTAGAAGTGATGTATCCGCTAGATCTCAGCCTCGCTAAGTCATGTAGCGTGCAAGTGACATCACAATCTTGGATTCTCTCGCGTAATTTGTACTCAGAGTGCGATATTTGAACCTTGGAGAGAGTGAGATGGCAGCGCTCAGGGACATTGTTTTTCTTTTAAAATAAAATCTGTACACAGTACAGTGTAACCCTGCCATTACAAACTCACTCACGATGAATTTTCGCATATAACACACTAAGTTTGTGTCCCCGCCTTTAATGACAATAAGTTGGAGTCTTCAGATTAAAAACATCACTGTGTCAAGTCCACACGTGCTGCACATTCCAAGCATCATTAGGATTAATTACAGTACAAGGCACCTGTTCCAGATTAGAGCGCAATCACAGCGTTCGCTGATTAGGACTCTTTAAACACACAGACTGGGTGAAGTGTACGTGTTGTACTGAGTGTCTCACGTTACTAAGCCTTGTATCTGTGTATTGCCTTTCTGGTTCTGACTTTTCATGACACACTCAGTGCGTTTACATGCACATCCAAATCGAGCTACTGTCGGTAATCGAGCTAAGGGTCCCAGCAGGGGTGCCAGAGAAATCCAATCCTACATGCACACAAGGAAATCGAGCTATTGTGTGAGGTACATTGTGCACCCGAGCCACAGGTGGCGCTACACGCCCCATCGTGTTGGTACACTTCCGGTTGTCGTCATGAAGAAGAGCTATTCAAGAGTATAAACAAAGTTATCACTGGGGTGTTGCCAGATACTGCTGACGTTTTCCAGCCCAAAACATGTTCAAATCCGCCAAATTCCACTTAAAACCGCCCAATCTGGCAACACTGGCATTTCCGTGTTCACAAGTTCCGTGCTCAAGCTGTTCGGCTTGCTCTAACAGACTGTATGGCTACAAACTGTCCTGCGCAGACCACTGTTTCGTAAGACAACTTATTTTGCACAATTGTATATTTTTCTAAAGTCCATTTTTTGCTTACAAAAAATACTTTTTTTTTGCTTACAATTTAACTTATGTCTTAATAAACACACAAAAATTCAATTGCTTTGTTTTTTTTGACATTCTTCAGATGTTGGACATGTATATATATATATATATATATATATATATATATACACACACAAATACAATGACTTGTTTATGTACACAATTCACAGCTATGCAACAGTTGTACAGATGTATTTGGTGATACAGTAAGTGAGCTAAATTTTAACAGTGCAAACAATGCCACAAAAAGAAAAGATTCATGCCGTTGTCATGATTTGTTGTCATGCCGACCGAGGCTGTTGTGTTTCCCGCTTGTGGTCTCGTCACTCGTCACTTCCGGAAGGGGCAGTGCTGAAGTAAGTAGCTCGAATACGTAGCTCGATAGGGTTTACATGCACCAAGTAGCTCGACAGAAATCGCATAATCTAGGTCGTGTAGCTCGATTCCGAGAAATCAAGTTCGGTTCAATTTCAGCCGAATTAAGGTGTATACATGGCATTTTGAACTTCGATTTCAGTCGAGCAACGGCAGAAATTCGATTCTCTCTATGTGCATGTAAACGCACTGACTGAGCCATGCGCTCCTCTTCCCCCGAGACAAACAATAAGTAATCGAGTCCGCAGTCAAGTTAACAATACATGTTAGCGCCATAAAACGAAGGCTTAATGAGCCTCGCTTTGGTGTTGATCACTAACAATTATAGAGAACAGTGATCAAAGGATCTATAAAAGGACAAAATGACTGCTAATACCGCTAAACTTATCACCTAGTTAAAGCGCATCGGTGGTGTTTTTATAAACTCGCGCCCTGCCCCGCCCCGCCCCGCCCCACCCCACTCTGCGGTGCAATAGTCATCATTGGTGATTTGAACACGTGAATGGTGAAGATTAAGAAAACGTTGCGAGTGAGTGGGTGGGCATTGACAACAATACACCGGTTACCTCCATTATTTCCATAACAGACAAAGAAATCATCGCCTCCGTTTGTGATCCTTTACCTCAGTCAGTGAACTGTGATAGTGACTCAGGAGAAGAAATTCATTAGGAGGATAATGTGCCTAAAATTTTGCATATAATGTGAGTGTTTGTGTCGAGTGGCTCCATTTTAGGATTACGAAGTTGCCGGTATAACTAACTGTTTGGACGTTCCCCAGGGAGTTTGTTATAGCGGGATTACAGTGTGTATGGGTACAAATATGAACAAATTAATAATCGAACATGTCTTGTATGGATATTATCTGTCAGTATAAAGAAGTTTATTTTTGGGTTTTGTTTGGCTTTAATTCAGTGTATTATGGAAATAAATTTGTAATAATGGCATCTCTCTCTGCTCCCCCTACAGAGTGCAGTTGGTTTGTCCCACTCAGAACACATCATGCCCTGCTGGTGTTCCAGTGCAGCATAAACAGGGTGTGTTGCATGAGCAGCGCAGGGGCGGAGTCACAAGAGGACGCCTGGTACAGCAGCTTCCACACGCCATCATCATTGGTGTGAGAAAAGGAGGGACTCGAGCTCTGCTGGAGATGCTCGGTCTGCACCCTGCAGTAGTCAAGGCCTCACAGGAAGTGCACTTCTTCGACAGTGATGAGAATTATGGGCGGGGCTTTGCCTGGTACCGCAGCCGCATGCCGCTTTCCCTTATCAATCATGTGACAATTGAGAAAAGCCCCGCCTACTTCACCACAGAGAAGGTTCCAGAACGGATCTTCGGGATGAATGCGTCTGTGAAGCTGTTGGTGATCGTGCGTGATCCCGTCATTCGTGCCATCTCCGATTATGCACAAGTCCTGGAGGGCAAGCATCGGAAAAACAAAACATACCCGAGTTTCGAGTCGCTTGCCATCGACAGCGCCATCTGCAGGGTGAACACGAAGTACAAAGCTGTGAGCACCAGCATCTACTCCAAACACCTGGAGCACTGGCTCCAGTTCTTCCCGGTACAGCAGCTCCACGTCGTGGATGGAGACCAGCTGATCTCAGATCCTCTCCCAGAACTCCAGATGGTTGAGCGATTCCTGAACCTGACACCTCAGATCAGCCGCGACAACCTGTACTTCAACGCCACGCGTGGGTTCTATTGCCTCCACTCCGAGCGGCACCGGGGCAGGAGGTGTCTCGCAGGAAGTAAAGGCCGCACGCATCCACATGTTCATCCAGCTGTTCTGGACAAACTCCGAGTGTTCTTCCAGCCGTACAATCAGAAATTTTACCAGATCACTGGAAGGACATTCAGCTGGCCATAAAAACAGACACGTGTCCCCAAATGAGAGGCTCACACAGTCAAATTATTATTATTATTATTATTATTATTATTATTATTGATGATGATGATGTTGTTGTTGTTGTTGTTGCAACTAACCAAACTCCCATATCGCTAAACTGCGACTTCTCAAACCCCCGGAAGATAAACATCTCCACATGGGTAGAAAAAGGCATTATGCGCCTTAAACACATGTCAAAACAACACCTTTACATCAATTCCATATCTAGCTGAGAACCATGGACTAGAAAATAAACGTTTCTTTGGATTTCTTTGACTCAGATCCATCATATGCTCCAAAATCAACCTAAAATAAACCCAACACATGAGACCTTTAGTATAAGAACTTCTGAATGTATTACCACCAACTAAAGTCCTGTCCAAAATCTCATCTCATTATCTGTAGCCGCTTTATCCTGTTCTACAGGGTCGCAGGCGGGCTGGATCCTATCCCAGCTGACTACGGGTGAAAGGCGGGGTTCACCCTGGACAAGTCGCCAGGTCATCACAGGGCTGACACATAGACACAGACAACCATTCACACTCACATTCACACCTACGCTCAATTTAGAGTCACCAGTTAACCTAACCTGCATGTCTTTGGGGGAAACCGGAGCACCCGGAGGAAACCCACGCGGACAACATGCAAACTCCGCACAGAAAGGCCCTCGCCGGCCCCGGGGCTCGAACCCGGACCTTCTTGCTGTGAGGCGACAGCACTAACCACTACACCACCGTGCCGCCCCTGTCCAAAATATACAACAGAATAAACAAATCCAATTCTACAGTTACCATCTTGCGGGAAGATAACCTAGCAGTCACACCCACAGATCTTACAAACCATGTCCTACATCACTAATAACACCAGTCTACACCTGATACTGCACGAATAATCCATCGAAATCACTACACAGACTACAGGGAATCCAACATCTGTGCACACAAAACACACCAGATGATGATGTACATGCCATACAGGACTGCACAGCAGTTACACACTTCAGGAGTAAAATCAGTCAGGAAATGTCTCGTTTTCTAAATCACACCGTCCCACTGTCCCCTTCACTCCGCTTACTCAGCAACTCATCTGGATCAACATCACCAGGGAGAGTACAGCGGTTCTTCTTACAGCACTAATCATCGACAAGAAAACCATATTAACCAACTGGTAATCAAAGAATCATGTTGATATCATACATTAGAAAAACATCACAACTGACTGCATAACAATGGAAAAGCTCTCTGCCTCAGTCAAAAAAGAAACGACTAAATGTAGCTCTGTTTGGACACCAACCATCACCTACACACACCAAGGAATCACTTCACAGTAGCTCACAGTAGTGTCCCTACTACAGACAAAACACACGGCTCAAACATCATGCTCACAAACACACAGCTCAAGTCATGTCAAGTTTATTTGTATCGCGCTTTTAACAATAGACATGGTCACAAAGAAGCTTTCCAGAAAAATATCAATTTTAAACGTATTAACTAATAAATTTATCCCTGATGATGAAGCCTGAGGTGACGGTGTTGAGGAAAAACTCCTTCAGACGACACGAGGAAGAAACCTCGAGAGGAACCAGACTCTAAACAGAACCCGTCCCCATCTGGGTGATAACAGACAGTGTGATTATAATAACTCACTTCTATAACTGCGTCCTATAGAGTCGCAACCAGGAAATTCATTATAGTTTAACAGGAAGTCTGTTTTGTTGAAGTTATAAACTGTTCATTGATGGAGACTTGAGTGTAAAACTGTCCATGACACCTGCAGTCCTAAAGTTATCATGTGGATTGGTGTCCGAAACCATCAGAGCAGAACTGTAAGAGTCCAGAGCGTCTTCTAAGTGTGTCTTTAGTCTGTCCATATGGACGCCGTCCTCCACAGGAGCGATGTGATGAGACTCCAGCCAGAAGTAGGGCATCAGGATGGATCAGGCAGGTCTGAGGAGCAGGAGAGGTTCAGCATCACTGCAGACTTGCCAACCCCCAGAGAATGAAAAGTGGTAGATCAGATTGTGCAGCACAGTCGCGTCCTTCTAGGGTTTCCCAGGGGCATGCTCCCACAAAAATTTTGAAAAAAAAAAAAAAACAGTGTAAAATGGTGTGTTCTTCTGCACGCTGAGTGCCGTATTTGAAGAAAATTGATGGAGAAATTGGACTGATATACTTCACAAAATGCTGCTTCTCACCTCGCCTCGAAGATTTGATGCTGGGTGATCCGATGACCAAGTCACCTTCGACTTGTTGTGACAGCGAATCTTTTTTTCTTCAGCGTTTTCATTGTTCGTGATCACCAGAGTGTGTTTAGTTTTCACACATATTGGAGTGGTTTGTTGTAATGTGACCTCATTGCTGATTGGTTAGAACCATAATGAGAACCAATGGAACAGTGTGATCGAGTTCAGATTCAGCATCACTATCGCACCCTTCCACTGACTCTCGGATTCACTTCCTGTGACTGATGCTGTAGACTCGCGTCTCTGAGCGGAAGTGACATCATAAGAGTGAATCAGCAGTGTGGATCGGTTCACAAGTACCCCTTTTCCACCAAATCAGTTCCAGGGCTGGTTCGGGGCCGGTGCTGGTTCACAACTCGTTCAACTTGCGAGCCAGCTGACAACCAGTTTGCTTTTCCATAGCTCGCGGTGCTAAGGGAAGACACGTCATTACTGTAGAGGCTTGTTCTTAGTGAGACCTTGAGAAAAGTGCTATAGCTTACACTGACAAAGTCTCTGACCCAAAGTAACTGTTTCCACTCTCAATGTCCATGTGCCTGGTAATAAATCAAATCAAGTTTATTTGTACAGCGCTTTTAACAATAAACATTGTCGCAAAGCAGCTTTACAGAATTTGAACGACTTAAAACATGAGCTAATTTTATCCCTAATCTATCCCCAATGAGCAAGCCTGTGGCGACGGTGGCAAGGAAAAACTCCCTCAGACGACATGAGGAAGAAACCTCGAGAGGAACCAGACTCAAAAGGGAACCCATCCTCATTTGGGCAACAACAGACAGCCTGACTATAATATTAACAGTTTTAACAGGTATAACCCTCAACTGTCCTCATGGGGCCGTCCTTCACAGGAGCGGGGCGATAAAACTCCGACCAGACACAGGGCACCAGGATGGATCAAGCAGGTCCGAGGGGCAGAAGAGGCCAGCATCTCAATCCCAGGATCAACATGTAACTCAGAGGGACAGATTGGGGGGGGAAGAGAGAGAGAAAGAAAACACAGGTTGTTAGGTATGCCCAATGTCACCTGAATAAGTAGGAGCAGTATACATATACATATACAATAAATCCACTTGAAACGTCTTGAAAGTTGAACTTTAATCCTCGGTTTAACAATTACAAAGGTTCTAAGATGCAGAGAGTCAGCTAAGAAAAACTGTTCTCTTCCACGGATCCTCAAAATCTACAATGAGAAGCGTGAGACCGTTCCTATGGAATTCTAATTCTTCGCATATGAATTCTAATTCTAATTCTTCTAATTCTAATTCTAACCTTGCCACATATTATTCATCATTTTAATCATGATATAAACTACTTATATGAAATTACAAATTCAAATGAAATTATTTATACTTTTTAACATAAATTGTAATTCACATCTATATGAATTCTACTTTGGCTGCTACAATTACGTCGTATACGTCATTATGTCGCTGTATACGTCAGTTATGTCGCTACGTTTGCATAAACCTTGGCGCAAATATCGAAGCAAAAACAACGCAGAAGAAGCAGCAGCAGCAATAACAGCAGTAATAATAATAATAATAATAATGGATGACTTCGCATTTGTACAGCTGCTGCTTCTCGCCGCTTAAAAATGGCGATCTTTCGCAGTCTTGTTATTGTTGTTGGTCTTAACAACTCCGCCCCGCCGCTGACGTAAGCGGTTCTTTCCTCTGGCCCGGCAGAGAGTTGGTGCTAGCCTGGAACCGGTTTTTCTGGCCCCAGAGCCAGTTCTTTGTCAGTGGAAACAGAAAACCCGGTTCCAAACTAAGCACTGGCCCCGAACCAGCCCTGGAACTGCTTTGGTGGAAAAGGGGCAAAAGAGGACCACTGGCCCTCAGGAGTGGAGAGAGAGACCCCGCCTCCCTGATTTGCATTCGCCCCGCCCACTCCTCAATTTCTTTTCTTTACTCTGCTCAGCTTTATACTCTCTCTCTCTCTCTCTGAGGATTATAAACATGGCGTTCACTCTGCACGGCGCGGTGAAGAAGAAAGTCTGCTATTATTATGATGGTGAGCATTTGTTCTTAGCTTAGCCTAGCTTAGCTTAGCTTAGCCTAGCCTAGCCTAGCCTAGCCTAGCCTAGCCTAACTTAACACAGCTAACAAAGCGGAGTTTTTTCCCCGCCCGTATTTTGACACGTCCTTTGCGTGTAGTTCCAATTCACGAGCGATTCGTCGAATCAACAGCCTATCAGAGCTTTAGCCAATACCGGATCAGGAAGTAGAACGGGTTGGCCAATCCTAACGCCGAGGGCGGGGCTTTGTCGAAAACGGGTAGGGGAAAAAACACCATCCCAAAACAAATGAGTAAACGGAAAATCAAGATTGTTGATGTTTAATTACCTCAGAATTATATCGAGATAAATTAAAGTTTATTTCCTGAAAATAGTAAAATTTTTAGAGCGACTTAACGAGTTAAATCAGCAGATTGTAATGTGTTTGTATTGATGCTAATGATCTTGGGTCATTTTATCTAATAAACCTGAATGGAAAATATTCATAAATTAATAATTTACAACTTAAAAGTGAATAAATAAATAAATAAATAATATTTAAATGGCTCAAATTATTTCCAATTATTTAGAGCTGATGTTGAACATTATCTGTCTGTTTGTTTATATATAAACTTTTAATATAATTAAATATATTAATAAGATTAGAAATACGCTTCATTGAATTTTGAACAAAAAATCAGAAAACATGAAATAAATAATAATAATAATAATATCAGGCAGAATGCTGGGAAGTATTACATTCATAATAAAATGTTAATTATTTGTTGAAATTATCTCATCTCATCTCATTATCTGTAGCCGCTTTATCCTTCTACAGGGTCGCGGGCGAGCTGGATCCTATCCCAGCTGACTACGGGTGAAAGGCGGGGTTCACCCTGGACAAGTCGCCAGGTCATCACAGGGCTGACACATAGACACAGACAACCATTCACACTCACATTCACACCTACGCTCAATTTAGAGTCACCAGTTAACCTAACCTGCATGTCTTTGGACTGTGGGGGAAACCGGAGCACCCGGAGGAAACCCACGCGGACACGGGGAGAACATGCAAACTCCACACAGAAAGGCCCTCGCCGGCCCCGGGGCTCGAACCCGGACCTTCTTGCTGTGAGGCGACAGCGCTAACCACTACACCACCGTGCCGCCCCCACTAACTGATTTAATAAGTGAATTAATTAAATATTAATAATAAAGTTGAAGGTGCAGTCTGTAGAAGTGTTTCTGAATCTGTTAATGTTTTAAAGGTACTTAATGTTTTTCTTGTGTTATAGGTGATATTGGTAATTATTATTACGGACAGGGTCACCCCATGAAGCCTCATCGAATCCGCATGACGCACAACCTGCTGCTGAATTACGGCCTGTACCGCAAGATGGAGATCTACGTCAGTAACACACACACACACACACACACACACACACACACACACACACACATCATTACACTCAGACCCGCACATTTACTGTGTGTGTGTGTGTGTGTGTGTGTGTGTGTGTGTGTGTTATAGAGGCCTCATAAAGCAACAGCAGATGAAATGACGAAGTATCACAGCGACGATTACATCAAATTCCTGCGCTCCATCCGACCAGACAACATGTCCGAGTTCAGCAAACAGATGCAGCGCTGTGAGACACACACACACACACACACACACACACACACACAGAGAGAACCCGCTGAAGGTTGTGACTTATCCCCAATCAGTAAATAAGAGCTCTCATGGTTTTTATTTTTATTTCAATCATCAAAGGTTGAGTCTGTAAAAAGAACAATAAATAACACGAATAAAAAGTTAGGATTGATATTTACAACTGAGCATATTTGTTGCGTGGTTCATGCGCTCTCAGAAGTGAGGCATCAAATTTTATGACATTTGAACAAATTTGTGTTTACAGCTGAAGTTTATTTCCTGTGGGGGAAACGCGCACACGTAGTATTTACTGGAAATCTCCGTGAAGTTAACGTGGTCTTTCCACGCATTATTCCACGATGGATACTAGGGCTGTAACGATACACCCAACTCACGATTCAATTCGTATCGCGATTTTTGACCCACGATTCGATACGCCCACGATTTTTAAAAAAAAAAATTTTAAAGTAGTAAATTTGACTTATTAACACTTACTTACTTACATTAACTATTTAATAACAAATAATTCAGACCACTGCAGAGAATGAGTGCAAAAATGAACAAATGTATATCCAAAGATTGTTTTATTTCTCAAAATAATACTGTTGAGCCGGAAGCTCTGTTTTTTTCGGTTCTGAAAAAGTCATTTTTCCAAATCGTGTAAATCCGTTAAGATTTTTTTTTTTTGGGGGGGGGGGGGGCTCTCTCACTGTCTCACTCTCATAGGGCCAATGATTTTCTGTGATCGCGGAAAACAGATGGAAATTACGGAGTTTTTATGGTGAAACGTTGCTCGTGTGTCAAAATGTAACTGCTGCTAACGCCCAAGCAGACATGCCTTCAGTGTTGCCAGATATTGCTAACGTTTTCCACCCCAACATATGTTCAAAACCAGCCAAAAAGCACCTAAACCTGCCCAATCTGGCAACACTGCATGCCTTTCCGGTCAAGTGATTGTGATTGGCTTGTGGCACACCTAGCCAGCCAATGAGCTGCTTGTTTACAGATTCGCTCCCTGCTTCGCAACCAGAATGGCGACCGCTTAAAAGAAACGAATGCTCTGCCAGTGGCGAGTGTGGACGTTGCGTGACTCGCAGAAGATTGTCGCAGGTCGGCGAAAAAACGACTTACTAATAGATATAAAAAAATAAAAGTAATTTAAGTAAGTTTAAAATGTAATTTAAATAAAAAGTAAAGTATTCATAAATTGAAGTTTGGAAGCGCCTCTGTTTTTGGGCTGAGGAGAAGTTTGAAAGGGTGTACCGTGATTCTGCCTTCTTGTATCGCGATACGGATCGTGGCTCTGCGTATCGCGATTTCGATACGTATATCGTTACAGCCCTAATGGATACAGTAACAGTAAATATCAGTGTGGACAACAGCAAAAGCGTTCACATCGTAAAAGGAAGTGACACGTTAGCGAACCTTATGTCAAAAACAAAAAATGTAGATGTTGAAGATGTCAGAAATGTAACGGGGAAACAAGAGCTGAACTCTGAGCAGCAGACGTCTCACACATCGGTGCAGGAGAGCCCGCCTGTCCAGAGAGAGCGTTCATAACGGAGTATTTTCAGATGGAGTTAAATGAGGAGCTTGTTGAGTCTGAGCAGCCAAAAGATGCAGCGGTTGGCCCAGTGGGTGTGTCCCTGAAGGCCCAGCAGTGCTGCACACACTTTCCTCAGGAATCTGGAGCTGAACACGCTCAAAACTGTGGAGATGACAGTGGACTTTAGGAGGAGCCCCCCCAGTCTGCTGCCCATCACCATCACCAACAACACTGTGACTGTCGTTGAGAGCTTCAGGTTTCTGGGCTCCACAATCTCTCAGGACTTGAAGTGGGAGACCAACACAGTCTCTATCATCAAAAAGGCTCAGCAGAGGCTGTACATTCTGCACCAGCTCAGGAAGCTCAACCTGCCTAAGGAGCTGCTGCCATCATTCAGTCTGTTCTTTGCTCTTCCATCACTGTTTGGTTTGGATCAGTCACCAACCAGGAGAAGAACAGACTGCAACGGACAATAAGGTCTGCAGAGAAAATTGTTTTTAGTCCAGAGTCAGGAAACGGGCAGGTAACATCTCTGCGGACCCATCACACCCTGGTCACAATCTGTTTAATCTTCTCCCCTCAGGGAGGCGATATAGATCACTGTATGCAAAAACAACCAGACACAAGAACAGTTTCTTCCCTCAGGCTGTCTCTGTGATGAACAGCTAAAATACAGATTCATATATCAGTAATATCACTTGCAAAATATCTGAACACTTATACCGTCATTCTGTGCTCACTGTATACTTTATTTAACTATTCCATACTTGACTTACCTGGATTACTTTGCACTATGCACCTATTTTTGTTGTTGTTGTTTGCTTGTTTGTTTGATTTTGTGCCTATGCTTTTTTATCTGTTTTGTACTATGAGAGCTAAGTGAACCGGAGTCAAATTCCTTGTGTGTGTCCACATACCTGGCAATTAAAGTGTTTCTGATTCTGATTCTGAATGTATGGAGTGGTGTTGTGGGTGTGTTACTCTGGAGATTTTAAATCTCATCTGTACAATTATTTCCTGAATTTTATTTTTAATTTGTCCTCCTCCATCTCATTTACTTGCCTAAAAATAAGAAAATGTGTGAAGATAGCTGTTTTATTTTTAGTTCAATCATCGTCATTATAGTTATTCCAAAAAATTTTAAGAACTTTAATTATGAAAAAATAAATGGCCTAATAATGCTGTGACTGTAGTTTGTGCTGTTTTTCTTGGCGTGTGTGTGTGTGTGTGTGTGTAGTTAACGTGGGCGAGGACTGCCCAGTGTTTGATGGACTGTTTGAGTTCTGTCAGCTCTCTACAGGAGGTTCAGCAGGTCAGTGATCTCTTCAGTCACAATCAATCCTTATTTCTGATTCAATACATCACACTCCGGTTTTGTGTGTGTGTGTGTGTGTGTGTGTGTGTGTGAGAAGCTGGTGCGGTGAAGCTGAACCGTCAGCAGACGGACATTGCCGTGAACTGGGCTGGAGGTCTACACCACGCTAAGAAGTCAGAAGCGTCCGGGTTCTGCTACATTAATGACATCGTACTCGCCATACTGGAGCTGCTCAAGTAAGCCCCACCCCCTCATCTGTGATTGGCCAGTGGTGTTGAGCACACCTGGGGTTTGGGTACAGTGAAGGGTCAGTGTGGTTTTTTTGGTGAGTGTCATGATGATGTCACACGCTGCTCATCCTATCAGGTACCACCAGAGGGTGCTGTACATCGACATTGATATTCACCATGGCGACGGTGTGGAGGAGGCATTTTACACCACTGACCGCGTCATGACCGTATCCTTCCACAAGTACGGAGAGTACTTCCCTGGAACTGGAGACCTGCGGGTATGGGCACGCACACACACACACAAACACACTCAATTACTACTTGTGTTCCGCTTATGCAGTGTGTGTGTGTGTGTGTGTGTGTGTGTGTGTGTGTGTGTGTAGGATATTGGTGCAGGTAAAGGTAAATACTACGCAGTGAATTTTCCTCTGAGAGATGGAATAGATGATGACTCGTATGAACAGATCTTCAAACCTGTGAGTACACACACACACACACACACACACACACAGTTAGTGTTTATGGTTTAGTTAGTTAGCGTTTAGGGGATTGAGGTTTTGGTTAGTTTGGTCTGAAGGATTTACAGTGACTTTTTATGGTTCAGTGTTCAGGGTTTGTGATAATTAACACACTAATTTTAAAGTTGTGTGTGTGTGTATGTGTGTGTGTGTGTGTGTGTGTGTGTGTGTGTGTGTGTGTGTGTGTGTGTGTGTGTTTAGGTGATGGCGAGGGTGATGGAGATGTATCAGCCGAGTGCTGTGGTGCTGCAGTGTGGAGCTGATTCTCTCTCAGGAGACCGGCTTGGCTGCTTCAACCTCACCATCCGTGGTAATGCGCTAATGCTAACACTGCTAACGCTAACACACACACACCACTCTGCTCTCACACACACCCAGTGTTTATTAACGATAAACTCACTGCATACAAACAGCTGCAAAGGCCATGCCCCCACCACAGCCACACCCACAGACCATACGCACGCGCCGCGCTCCAGCCACACCCACAGACCATACGCACGCGCCGCGCTCCAGCCACACCCACAGACCACGCGCCGCGCTCCAGCCACACCCACAGACCATACGTACACGCCGCGCTCCAGCCACACCCACAGACCATACGCACGCACCACATCCCCTGACTGTACTTACAGTCCATGCCTTAATATCATGTCAACAGACCACGCCCAGCAGCCCCACCTCTCTGGCCTGTTTCCTGTTGATGTTGTAACCTGCTGCCCCAGTATAATCCATACACACACACACACCACACACACACACACACACACGCGTGCACTGATCTCACTCAGTCACATTATCACTCTCGCTCTCTTTCTCTCTCTCTCTCTCTCTCTCTTTCTCAGGTCATGCGAAGTGTGTGGAGTATATGAAGTCATTTAATCTGCCGTTGTTGATGTTGGGGGGAGGGGGTTACACCATTCGCAATGTTGCCCGCTGCTGGACCTATGAAACTGCCGTCGCCCTGGATACCGACATCCCTGATGGTACTGTGTGTGTTCTGTGGTATTACAGACCTATAAATGCTGAATAATACTAAGTTTGTGTGTGTGTGTGTGTGTGTCCACAGAGTTGCCGTATAATGATTATTTTGAATATTTTGGTCCGGACTTTAAGCTGCACATCAGTCCGTCTAACATGACCAACCAGAACACGCAGGAGTACATGGACAAGATTAAGTGAGAACATGAACCATTCATCCATTCACTCCCATCAACACGCTCAGAATTTATCATTTTGTGAACACTTTCATACACTCGCACAACAAAACAAACACACAATAGAATTCACAGTTACATCACTGAAGATTATTGCATTATTATAGATGTATTATGGGTGTGTGTGTGTGTGTGTGTGTGTGTAGGCAGCGTCTCTTTGAGAACCTGCGCATGTTACCCCACGCCCCCGGGGTTCAGATGCAGCCCATTCCAGAGGACAGTGTTCCTGATGACACTGCAGACGAGGACACGGAGGACCCAGACAAACGCATGTCCAGTATGACACACACAACAGCAAGACAATAACAGCCAGCATGCTATTAGCATTAGCATACACGTTATGGAACTGTAAAGAGTTACATGTTTTTATTTGATTGTGTGTGTGTGCGTGCAGTCCGAGCGTCGGATAAGAGGATTGCGTGTGATGAAGAGTTCTCGGACTCTGAGGATGAGGGGGAGGGGGGACGCAGGAACGTGGCCAATCACAAGAAGGGAGTGAAGCGGGCACGGGTGGAGGACGACAGGAAGGACGGGGAGGAGAAGAAAGGAGGTATGATGGTGATGTCATCAAAACAGCGCCAGCCAATCAGATGTGGACTGTGTCTAAGTAGTAGATAATAATAATAATTGTAATCAGTAATTTCTGTGTTACGGTTTGCAGAAGTGAAGGAGGAGGAGAAAGCGAAGGAGATCAACTCGGATAAACATGACTTAAAAAGGTACACACACACACACACACACACACACACAGTGTTGTAGATGTGTCAGTGTGGAGTGAAAGGAATAAACAGGAGGAAGCTGGTGATGAACACCTTCTGTGTGTTTACAGTGTGAAAACGGAACAGGCCAGCAGTACTTGAGACCACCAGCAGGGGGAGACAGCGCCAGTATCACCCTCATCATATTTATTACTGTGTGTGTAGTTTCTGGTCAGTGATGCTGCAGCAGGTCCAGCAGAGGGCGCTGTTCATTTCCTTGTAACCCCCCCATGTTTCTTCTTTTTTTGGGGTGTGTGTGTGAGATCTTATCACACATACTGAGTGATGATGTCATATTTTTGTTAAACTCTGAGATTAAAGCTGTTTTATACTTTTATCTGTGTTTGCATGTCGTTATTATGGGATGTGATGCAGCAGTAATGTTGCTATAGCGATGCTGAACTTCACTCAGAATAAAACTAAAGAAACTCCGTATTATTATTCGTTATTACTGCAGGTTCGGTTACATGTACGTGGCATGTAGTATGTGTGTGTAGATGGAATGAAAGATGCATATTTTCCTTTCAGCTGAGGAATCAGATCTTTCCTTCTCCATTTACAGTTTAATGGACAACTCCGTGTGTGTGGGTGGAGAAAGTTTCTCCGTTACTCAGTTTAACTGCAGCAGAGCACTGAACGTTCACATTAATCTGTATGTGAACTGTATTAGTTGGTGATTACAGTACAGGTAATGAAGTTATTCCACTCAATCGAGTCGTACATGAGCTGATAGCTATAATCCATGTACGAAGAGATTGAGTGGAATAACTGTTTTATTCTATCCACAGTCACTGGATTTTCAGAAATGGAGCATTTTTGTTTTTGGCAAATTCAGTAAATAAAAGCTTTATACAAAACGTCCAACAAAATCATTTCCACTTAGAATGTAAGCAAACCGGCGAAATGACGGGAGCAATTTGTGAAAATGCGATAATTCTTGAAAAATAAAGATCTTTTATCCCATATTTTGTTGCCTTTTTTGGGGGTTTTGTTTTCGAGCAGAGTTTTTATTTCGTCCTCGGTTGGTTCAGTAACACGCTCCGCCATTTTGTTTTTCTCTACTCATGGTATATGAGCTGATATCCTAGTACTAGAATAGCCAATCAGAGCATATGATTGCTCATATCCACTGAATGAATGTGGAGAGAATAATAGATCTGATGACTAAGACATCTGTGTTGCAGCTGAGTAAAAGTAAAAGCACCTCTCAGTCAGTGTCTGAACACGTCACCAGCTCCAGGATTTTTCAAAACCATGATTGTGCAACACGAGTACATTTAAAAAAAAATGTAATTGATTTTAATCCCACAGTAATTATGCTGATGTTCAGTTTCCAACACTGGAGACTTCGCTAAAATCCAGGTGGGAGTTAGCTCGTTAGGGTATAACGAGGTTTCTCTATTTTTATGTAGCTGCATTAAACTTCATCCTTGTCTTTAATATAAAATCATTAAAACATGAGTGGCGAGAGATAAAACGTGTCAAATGGTTTTAAGAATCTTCCTCCAACGTTGTCCATATTCCTGCTCACAAGTTGGGTCTTTTGAATCGACTCGCCAGACTTAGAGTAAAATCCATTTGCTTTTAAATACAGTGGCATTAAAATTAAACACACTGCAGCTATGAGTTTCACACCAAGGGAAAGATAATTGTGATGTAGACGTTAACTAAGTGGCATAAAGTAACTGAAATATTCTGAAAACAGCACTAGCTCACCTTACGCTAATAACGCTAGGCTAACCTCACGCCAATGATGTGCTGTTTTTCAGATGAATGTGTGAAACATATTTTAAAAAGTCAGACAGCAGCTTGTTGAAATTTTCTGAACATTTATTTTGCTTTAGTGTGCTCACAGAAGCCCGAACACCTCGAGCAGAAACGATTGTAAGCAAAAGTTACATTCCATCTCAAACCAGTGGAAAAAAAAAAAAAAAACTTCTGCAGTATTTACAAAAGTGGAAAAGAGCAAAAAGTGAAAGAGGAAATGCTACTTTTTGCATCAGACAGATTTATTTCAAAGATCAAACCACAGTAGAAAGAGTCACAGCTTGAGTCGAGTCTAAAAAAAAAAAATCCCTTGAGGATGAATTTTAAATTTCATTTATTTTACAAAACGATTAGGCCTGGTGGTAAAAGAGCTGTGTGCCTGATTTTTAATTATTATTATACAATAATCACAGTTAAAACCTCCCTCCTGTACATAATTACACATTTTAATTCCTGACAGTCTCTCACACTCACACACACACACAGTGCTAAAATATCACTGCTGGGATCCAAACATTTCAGCTAAAATTTACTTGTGTTTAACGATTACTTTCACTTACTGAAAACTGCAAAGTCTCTTGTTGTGGCCCCACCCCTTTGTGTAACTCCCCTCCCATGGGCGTATCCTTTAATCTGCACTTTTTGTGTAAAAAAATAAAATAATTAATACTGAGTTTAGAAAATTGTAAATTATTACTATCAATGTGAAAACTTGGTTTAACCCCGCCCACTTGGTAAAGAGTGGAAGGAGGGGTTATTTTAACGAAACAACTTTTAAATGTCTCTGATCGTATACAAAGGTAGCCAAACAGGGAAATGTCCTGAAAAGTGTGTGTGTGTGAGATATTCCACAACTGGGGTGTGTTTATTTTCATACGGCATTTTGGAGTGTCTGTGGGTCAAAAGGGGCGGGGCTCAGGTTAAACTAATCCATCATAAAATATGGTCACATGACCACTTTTTTTTTTTTTTTTTTACACACCACCACCAAGTAGTGCAGGACGAGTGGTGATGTCACCGCATGAAGTTTGTAATTGGCTGATTAAATTTAGCCCCACCCCACTGACCCACAAACAAATCAAGACACGCCGTGTGTGTGTGTGTTAGTTACTCCGCTGCTCCAGCTTCTGACTCAGCGGGCGCTGTTTCCTGTTCAGCCGGAGCCACTTCCTCTGCTTTATCTTCGTTTGGTGCCTCCTGCTGGACGGATGATTCGACTCCAGCAGGTTCTTCCTCTGCCTCTTTCTTCACTTCCTCCTCTGGTTTCTCCGCCTCCTCTACCTTTGGTTCCTCCACTTTCTCCTCTACCTTTTGTTCCTCCACTTTCTCCTTTTCTTTCTCCTCCTCTTCCTTTTTCTCCACCTCCTCCGTTTCCTTTTTCTCCTCCTCAATTTTAGGCTCCTCAGCAGCAGCTGCTGCTGCTTCACCTTCGTCTTCCTCTTTCTTCACGTCCTCCTCTTTCTTCACGTCCTCCTCCTCTGTTTTCCTCTCCTCCTTCTCCTCATCTCCCTCTTTCTTCTGCTCCTCCTGCTCTCCAGCGTCACCAGTCTCCTTCTTGTTTTTCTTGAAAGAGAAGCCACTCAGCTTGAAGGACTTCTTAAAGGAGAAGCGCTTCTTCTTCTTCTTCGGTGTCTCCTCACTGCTAGACGGTTTCTCATCTTCAGCAGGTGCAGGAGTGACAGATTCATCTGCCGCATCTTTTTCTTTCTCTCCGTCTTCTCCCTCTTTCTCAGCAGGTGTGGCTTCAGCTTTGTCTCCGCCCTCCTCCTCCTCCTCCTCTTTCTTCACCTCCTGCTCTCCCTCAGCTGCAGTGCTGCCATTTGTCTGTGCCTCCTCCTTCACCTCTGCCGCATCCCCGTTCACCTTCACATGGCCGTTCTCCTGTTAAACACACACACACACACACACACACACACACACACGGTTAACACTGAGCGTGTGTCTGAGGCTCAGACTACATTGTAGAGATTTCTTAAACATTCTCTTTAGTACACTGACTCCACCTCCTTCATTTGCATCCTAGCCACTCCCACTACCCTTGTCCCATACCATTCATTTGAACTGAAATATTAAACATTGATATATTTTATATATAATATTGCAGAAACAGGGAGGGAAAGTGAAACACAGCGCTCCTAGTGGTAGCATTCCTAAGCCGAGAGCCAGACTATTGAAAATCCCATAGACCCAATGTTTTAAAAAATCCCGCGAAGTTATGATGTGGAACTTGTACACCCCCAAAAAATATGTTGGGATTATCTACTAACTGTGAAAGTATCAGGTGAAATTTTGCCGTCTTTTAAAAGATCGAAATTGCGCCTAACCTGTCAGAAACGGACTACAACCAAACTGTCGAGTCAGAGTCGCTCATAATACGTCGTCAGCGGTAGACTTAACTATCCCACGCTTAGTTATCCCCACGAGGGATGCATTTCTTATTGGTACAGAAATACTCCGCCAACCACGCGATACAAATCGGCATGTCGATGTAGGCTACTCACCGCCGCTACCTGCTACAGATTTGGAAAGGCGCTAGACTTTTGCGGCGACGTCGGGTCCGTGTAGTCTTTGATCAGCTTATTAAAAAAAACATTCAAATCGGTGGAAAAAGTAAAGTACGATCACCAGGATCGATAGAGCTGCCCGACATGCACAACATATGGAAGCCGTTGTCTTAACTTTGACGTGTAACCCGAAATGTAATTTTTTTGAAAAGATATTCCCAGAGGTTGGAACGCATCCAGTAGGGGGCGATGAGATTACTTTACTTTACTTTCCCTGCCTATGTTGTCAGACCATTCAGTCGTGTTACTCCTGGACCTGTATTGTTTTGTGCAATCCCGTTTAAGGCTGGTGTTTGTTGTGTGCACTAGGGGGCGCCACTAAGCCACACTGTGGACTCGAAAGTGCGCATCATCTTACTGCTTTGTTTTGACTCTAAAGAAGCTCTTGATCGACACTCGGATTTTAGTCGTGGTAATTCCTCAGTGCTGACACTGACCAAAACCCGGATTCCACACACACGATTATTATTCAAGAGTCAAAACTGACACATTCACTCTTTATCTACATAAAGCAGACTTTATACACTTCACTGGAGTATTCCTTTAGATTCACAGAAGCTGATCAGTCACAATAAAATCAGCTTTAATCAGAAAGAGTCTCACGTGAGAAACTCACTCATACTAGCATCAGTTATTTAGTGCTAATAGCAGGCAAGTCCTGTTTGTGTGTGTGCGCGCTGCAGTGAGTGCTCATGGCCGCCAGGAGGCGCTGTACTGATGCCCTGACGGGGTTTTCCATCAGTCCCCATGAATGCGAATGAAACAGCAGCAGCGGCTCCTGTTTAAAGGCGTGCGGAAGAAACTCCACTCACTTTGTTGTTGTTGTTGTTTTAAAATTAAAATAAAAGTTAAATTATTCTAATGAGTCTCGGGTCCTGAGCCTGCGGACAGGAAACTCAGCTTCTACTGAATCCCACATCCAGACAAAAGAGCTGCTCAACACACACACACACACACAGTCCTCAGCAGAACCCCTGGTGAATGGGGCCCCTGAGCCGTGCTGGGCTTTGGCCCTGTCTGAGAAGTCCACAACAAGTTCGGAGAAGGTTCCAAGAAAGATACAATCATCTCAAAGAACCCTTGAAGAACCCCCTTCCCCAGCAGAACCTCTCCACGCTGAGCGCGCCTGATGGAACACACAATAATGCACGAGCGCATGGAGGTGTTCTTACCTGTCCGTTGGCTTTGGCTGGGGAACCAACCGCCGCCTCTCCAGGGTTCTCTGTTTTAGATGATTGCGCTCCCATTTCTCTCTCTCTCTCTCTCTCTCCTCTCAACAAAGAAACCAAAACCCCCGAAGCAGACACAAAGAGAGAACCCGCTCTGCGCGCGCGCTCCTGACTCTAGAACCCGTGTCCTTCAGGGAGAACCACAGCCGGGATTAAAACAAAGCCCTGTAGCGCGGAACAGACGGAGAACCCGGAGCGTCTCTCGCTCCACAATTAAATCCCCGCCGCGGAGAAAAAATTTGAGTGATGAAGATGAAGCTCGAGTCCAACGCCCAGAGCCCGGCACCGGTGACGTCATACATTCCAAACCAGCCAATCAGCGACCTGCTTCCAACTGATTTTCTCAAAATGGGCCAATAAGAATTAGGATTCGTCTTAAAGGGCGGGGTTTCAACATCCAAAGGAAACAATAGAGCCTGATACTTTGTTGCTTAAATGGTGAAATGATCCACTCAAGGCTTTAAAGGTTTTAACAGTTAGAGAAAAAAATATGTAATTTTTTTATGATTCGATTTGTTTATCATCTTTGGTTAATTCGGAGTCCAATCAGAGAGCAGTGTTTGGGTAAAAGCACTGAGCTTTTAATGGTTAGATGATGAACTGTGTGGAATATGGAGGGAGTAAACCGGAGCTGGAGAACCCCAGTTCCAAAACATTTGGGACACTGAATAAACTGTTTACTTACGATGCGACAATTTCTAAATCATGGAAACCCGGTATTTAATTGAAAATAGTACAAAAACAACATATCAAACACAACCCCGATTCCAAAAAAGTTGGGACAAAGTACAAACTGTAAATAAAAACGGAATGCAACGATGTGGAAGTTTCAAAATTCCATATTTTATTCAGAATAGAACATAGATGACATATCAAATGTTTAAACTGAGAAAATGCATCATTTAAAGAGAAAAATTAGGGGATTTTAAATTTCATGACAACAACACATCTCAAAAAAGTTGGGACAAGGCCATGTTTCCCACTGTGAGACATCCCCTTTTCTCTTTACAACAGTCTGTAAACGTCTGGGGACTGAGGAGACAAGTTGCTCAAGTTTAGGGAGAGGAATGTTAACCCATTCTTGTCTAATGTAGGATTCTAGTTGGTCTTTTTTGTCGTATCTTCCATGTTTTCTATGGGTGAAAGATCTGGACTGCAGGCTGGCCAGTTCAGTACCCGGACCCTTCTTCTACGCAGCCATGATGCTGTAATTGATGCAGTATGTGGTTTGGCATTGTCATGTTGGAAAATGCAAGGTCTTCCCTGAAAGAGACGTCGTCTGGATGGAAGCATATGTTGCTCTAGAACCTGGATATACCTTTCAGCATTGATGGGGTCTTTCCAGATGTGTAAGCTGCCCATGCCACACGCACTAATGCAACCCCATACCATCAGAGATGCAGGCTTCTGAACTGAGCGCCGATAACAACTCGGGTCGTCCTTCTCCTCTTTAGTCCGAATGACACGGCGTCCCTGATTTCCATAAAGAACTTCACATTTTGATTCGTCTGACCACAGAACAGTTTTCCACTTTGCCACAGTCCATTTTAAATGAGCCTTGGCCCAGAGAAGACGTCTGCGCTTCTGGATCATGTTTAGATACGGCTTCTTCTTTGAACTATAGAGTTTTAGCTGGCAACGGTGGATGGCACGGTGAATTGTGTTCACAGATAATGTTCTCTGGAAATATTCCTGAGCCCATTTTGTGATTTCCAATACAGAAGCATGCCTGTATGTGATGCAGTGCCGTCTAAGGGCCCGAAGATCACGGGCACCCGGTATGGTTTTCCGGCCTTGACCCTTACGCACAGAGATTCTTCCAGATTCTCTGAATCTTTTGATGATATTATGCACTGTAGATGATGATATGTTCAAACTCTTTGCAATTTTACACTGTCGAACTCCTTTCTGATATTGCTCCACTATTTGTCGGCACAGAATTAGGGGGATTGGTGATCCTCTTCCCATCTTTACTTCTGAGAGCTGCTGCCACTCCAAGATGCTCTTTTTATACCCAGTCATGTTAATGACCTATTGCCAATTGACCTAATGAGTTGCAATTTGGTCCTCCAGCTGTTCCTTTAACTTTTCCAGCCTCTTATTGCCCCTGTCCCAACTTTTTTGAGATGTGTTGCTGTCATGAAATTTCAAATGAGCCAATATTTGGCATGAAATTTCAAAATGTCTCACTTTCGACATTTGATATGTTGTCTATGTTCTATTGTGAATACAATATCAGTTTTTGAGATTTGTAAATTATTGCATTCCGTTTTTTTTTTACAATTTGTACTTTGTCCCAACTTTTTTGGAATTGAGGTTGTATTAAAACTGAGAAATTTTTATTGTTTTTTGAAAAATATAAGCTCATTGTGATTTTGATGTCAGCAACATTTTTCAGAAAAGTTGGGATGGGGGCATGTTTACCGCTGTGCTGCATCACCTCTACTTTTACCAACACTCTGTACACGTTTGGGAACTGAGGAGACCAGCTGCTGTAGTTTGAAAGAGAAATGTTGTCCCACGTCTCCTTTGACATATTTTGCACTTCATAATGCACCAAATGAGACACACAGCTGGAGTTCTGAGAGTCTGTCAGAAACAGGAAGTGGAAGTGAGAGAAAAATGGTAGGTTAAATTATGGGATGCTGGAGGAATTCTAATTACCAATACAAGAAAACACACACACACACACACACACACACACACACACAGAGCAGCTGAAGTACTGTATAAAAGTATGGGTTTTTATATGAAAGTATGTCCCTTTACACGCTCATCCAGAAGGGGAATTTTGCACAAGGCCATCTGTCTACAGCAGAAAAAAATAAAATAACAAAACACGTCTGGAAAAATCCCAAGGGAGTCTGGAGCCAGATTGATCCATATTTGTGACGTCACGTGCGGCTCCGCCAGCAGGCTGAGAGACCCTGCATGGGTTCAGTGCACAGTTTGTGTAGATCAAGTTTAGCGGCTAGCGATTTTGCTCATCTATCTATTCAGGGATGCAAACGGCGCGCCTTTTGGCGGATGCTGCCTTTTTCACGGCTGAATCGTGCAGATCCGATTTTTTTTAGGGGGGGCGTTGGAGTGTCTGAATAATTTCATCAAAGTAAATTCTGTATTAAAATTACTTTTAATACAGTATGAGAAGAAAACAGTAAATCAGTAAGCTGCGCAGTATGAGAAAAAAACAGTAAATTAGAAAGCTGCGCAATTTACTGTTTTTTTCTCATACTGTATTAAAAGTAATTTTAATACAGAATTTACTTTGATGAAATTATTCAGACACTCCAATGCCCCCCCCCAAAAAAATCGGATCTGCACGATTCAGCCGTGAAAAAGGCGGTATCCGCCAAAAGGCGCGCCGTTTGCATCCCTGCTATTGTTATATAAATCATATTTTTTCTAATTACTATTATGTATTTATATATTTCTTCATTTAGAAGAGTACTGGCTACTGTAGGAGAGAGATTTCACAAGCTACACGCATGGAATCAGCTAAGCAGGGTTGTATATACATTTACTGTGTTTGGCAGGTCTCAAGATCTCAAGCCCTGACACGCTGTATATCCCTTGAGACATGTGAAGTAAGTGTATTATCACCCAGTGCTTTCATGTTGTTTACTTTTCATTCATTATCTGTAGCCGCTTTATCCTGTTCTACAGGGTCGCAGGCGAGCTGGAGCCTATCCCAGCTGACTACGGGCGAAAGGCGGGGTTCACCCTGGACAAGTCGCCAGGTCATCACAGGGCTGACACATAGACACAGACAACCATTCACACTCACATTCACACCTACGCTCAATTTAGAGTCACCAGTTAACCTAACCTGCATGTCTTTGGACTGTGGGGGAAACCGGAGCACCCAGAGGAAACCCACGGGGAGAACACGCAAACTCCGCACAGAAAGGCCCTCGCCGGCCATGGGGCTCGAACCCGGACCTTCTTGCTGTGAGGCGACAGCGCTAACCACTACACCACCGTGCCGCCCCTCAAAATAGAACTTTTTGGTTTAAATGAGAAGCGTTATGTTTGGAGAAATGAAAATGCTGCATTCCAGCATAAGAACCTTATCCCATCTGTGAAACATGGTGGTGGTAGTATCATGGTTTGGGCCTGTTTTGCTGCATCTGGGCCAGGACGGCTTGCCATCATTGATGGACCAATGAATTCTGAATTATACCAGCAAATTCTAAAGGAAAATGTCAGAACATCTGTCCATGAACTGAATCTCAAGAGAAGGTGGGTCATGCAGCAAGACAACGACCCTAAGCACACAAGTCGTTCTACCAAAGAATGGTTAAAGAAGAATAAAGTTAATGTTTTGGAATGGCCAAGTCAAAGTCCTGACCTTAATTCAATGGAAATGTTGTGGAAGGACCTGAAGCGAGCAGTTCATGTGAGGAAACCCACCAACATCCCAGAGTTGAAGCTGTTCTGTACGGAGGAACGGGCTAAAATTCCTCCAAGCCGGTGTGCAGGACTGATCAACAGTTACCGCAAACGTTTAGTTGCAGTTATTGCTGCACAAGGGGGTCACACCAGATACTGAAAGCAAAGGGTCACATACTTTTGCCACTCACAGATATGTAATATTGGATCATTTTCCTCAATAAATAAATGACCAAGTATAATATTTTTGTCTCATTTGTTTAACTGGGTTCTCTTTATCTACTTTTAGGACTTGTGTGAAAATCTGATGATGTTTTAGGTCATATTTATGCAGAAATATAGAAAATTCTAAAGGGTTCACAAACTTTCAAGCACCACTGTACACCCTCCTATGATACATCTGTTAACCATTTTAATAATTACGTGATAACGTTGAAGAAATTTGCAGAAAACCACCAGGTCATTTTCTCATAAACAAACCAATGCTGACGTAGGATTCAGAGGGAGGAGTCCCGCACGTGACGTCACGAAAATCAGTGTTTCCTGGGAAATCCACATGCCAAGTTTTTTCAGAGGCAGATGAATTTGCCTCAAATGGCTCGATTTCAACTGGATTTTTCTGGTATTGCACAAGGTAAAAAAAATTTGCACAAAATGCAAAATGTGACAGATATTTGACCAAAGTTTAATATAAAATAGGAGAATTACATTGATCTTGCTCCTGAATTTACCCGTGATATGCACTTTAAGGCGTATGGGTGCAGCACTGATATAAAAGTATTTGATCTACTGTATCTTTAAAGAGAAATTTTGAAGAGGCTGTGTGTGTGTGTGTGTGTGTGTGTGTGTGTGTGTGTGTGTACAACAGCCATAGAACTTTATAATCACAAACATACACAACAATAACACACACACACACCAGTCACAGAAATAAACAATCACATCCAACATTCTCTTTCTCTCTCACACACACACACACACACACACACACACACACACACACACACACACACACACACACGGCTCATCTCTCTCATTGTTATCATTAATGCTGTTCACTGCAACTCAGAACACTCATCAGAATAAAGCTCTCACAGGAGCAGACCCTCCCCACCCACCTCTCCACCTCTACTGGCTTCACCAGTGCTTGACCACACCCCCACTTACACAAAAATTTTTCACACACACACACACAAAACAGTCACACACAGTCTAAAAGTACTTTCAGGTAAATAACTAGCATTAGCGTGTGTGTGTTACTGCAGTGAGGAAAAAGACGCTGCTTATAAAAAGAATGTTGAGGTTTTAGTGTTAATCTTCTGTGTTAGTTATTAACACTGAGTGTATGAGAGTGATGCAGCAGCAGACAACTTGCGTTCTAAAAGAAGCCTGCGGTCTAAAGGGAGAATGCGTTCTGAAGGGAGCCTGCATTCTAAAGGGAGCCTGTGTTCTTAAGGGAGCCTGCATTCTAAAGGGAGCCTGCATTCTAAAGGGAGCCTGTGTTCTAAAGGGAACCTGTGTTCTGAAGGGAGCTTGCGTTCTAAAGGGAGCCTGCAGTCTAAAGGGAGCCTGCATTCTGAAGGGAGCCTGCATTCTAAAGGGAGCCTGCAGTCTAAAGGGAGCCTGCGGTCTAAAGGGAGCCTGCAGTCAAAAGGGAACCTGCCTTCTAAAGGGAGCCTATGGTCTAAAGGGATCCTGTGGTCTAAAGGGAGCCTGCGTTTTAAAAGGAGCTTGTGGTCTAATGGGAGCCTGCAGTCTAAAAGAAACCTGCGGTCTAAAGGGAGCCTGCAGTCTACAGGGAGCCTGCAGTCTAAAGGGAACCTGCATTCTAAAGTGAGCCTGCATTCTGAAGGGAGCCTATGGTCTAAAGGGAGCCTGCAGTCTAAAGGGAGCCTGCGGTCTAAAGGGAGCCTGCGGTCTAAAGGGAACCTGCCTTCTAAAGGGAGCCTATGGTCTAAAGGGATCCTGTGGTCTAAAGGGAGCCTGCGTTTTAAAAGGAGCTTGTGGTCTAATGGGAGCCTGCAGTCTAAAAGAAACCTGCGGTCTAAAGGGAGCCTGCAGTCTACAGGGAGCCTGCAGTCTAAAGGGAACCTGCATTCTAAAGTGAGCCTGCATTCTGAAGGGAGCCTATGGTCTAAAGGGATCCTGTGGTCTAAAGGGAGCCTGTGTTCTAAAAGGAGCCTGTGTTCTAAAGGGAGCCTGTGTTTTAAAGGGAGCCTGTGTTCTAAAAGGAGCCTGTGTTCTAAAGGGAGCCTGTGTTTTAAAGGGAGCCTGTGTTTTAAAGGGACCCTGCAGTCTAAAAGAAACCTGCGGTCTAAAGGGAGCCTGTGTTCTAAAGGGAGCCTGTGTTTTAAAGGGACCCTGCAGTCTAAAAGAAACCTGCGGTCTAAAGGGAGCCTGCAGTCTACAGGGAGCCTGTGTTCTAAAGAGAGCCTGCATTCTAAAGAGAGCCTGCAGTCTAAAGGGAGTGCAGTCTAAAGGGAGCCTGCATTCTAAAGGAAGCCTGCATTCTGAAGGGAGCCTGTATTCTAAAGGAAGCCTGCAGTCTAAAAGGAGCCTGCATTCTGAAGGGAGTCTGTGGTCTAAAGGGAGCCTGTGTTCTAAAGGGAGCCTGTGTTCTAAAGGGAGCCTGCCTTCTAAAGGGAGCCTGCATTCTAAAAGAAACCTGCGGTCTAAAGGGAGCCTGCATTCTAAAAGAAGCCTGTGTTCTAAAGGCAGCCTGCAGTCTAAAGGGAGCCTGCAGTCTAAAGGGAGCCTGTGTTCTAAAGGGAGACTGCGGTCTAAAGGGAGCCTGCATTCTAAAGGGAGCCTGTGTACTAAAGGGAGCCTGCAGTCTAAAGGGAGCCTGCAGGCTAAAGGGAGCTTGCGTTCTAAAGGGAGCCTGCAGTCTAAAAGGAGCCTGCCTTCTAAAGGGAGCCTGTATTCTAAAGGGAGCCTGCAGTCTAAAGAAAGCCTGCATTCTGAAGGGAGCCTGCATTCTAAAGGGAACCTGCATTCTAAAGGGAGCCTGTAGTCTAAAGGGAGCCTGCCTTCTAAAGGGAGCCTGTAGTCTAAAGGGAACCTGCATTCTAAAGGGAGCCTGCCTTCTAAAGGGAACCTGCATTCTAAAGGGAGCCTGCAGTCTAAAGGGAGGCTGCGGTCTAAAGGGAGCCTGTATTCTAAAGGGAGCCTGCATTCTAAAGGGAGGCTGCGGTCTAAAGGGAGACTGCATTCTAAAGGGAGCCTGCAGTCTAAAGGGAGGCTGCGGTCTAAAGGGAGCCTGTATTCTAAAGGGAGCCTGCATTCTAAAGGGAGCCTGCGGGCTAAAGGGAGGCTGCGGTCTAAAGGGAGTCTGTGGGCTAAAGGGAGCCTGCAGTCTAACAGGAGGTTGCGGTCTAAAGGGAGCCTGTATTCTAAAGGGAGCCTGCATTCTAAAGGGAGGCTGCGGTCTAAAGGGAACCTGCATTCTAAAGGGAGCCTGCAGTCTAAAGGGAGGCTGCGGTCTAAAGGGAGCCTGTATTCTAAAGGGAGCCTGCATTCTAAAGGAAGCCTGTGGTCTAAAGGGAGCCTCTGTTGTAAAGGGAGCCTGCGGGCTAAAGGAAGCCTCTGTTCTAAAGGGAGCCTGCATTCTAAAGTGAGCCTGCGTTCTAAAGGGAGCCTGCATTCTAAAGGGAGCCTGCGGTCTAAAGGAAGCCTCTGTTCTAAAGTGAGCCTGCGTTCTAAAGGGAGCCTGCATTCTAAAGGGAGCCTGCGGTCTAAAGGAAGCCTCTGTTCTAAAGGGAGCCTGTGTTCTAAAGGGAACCTGTGTTCTAAAGGAAGCCTCTGTTCTAAAGGGAGCCTCTGTTCTAAAGGGAACCTGTGTTCTAAAGGGAACCTG
>NC_083570.1:397500-412500 GCF_027579695.1 Neoarius graeffei
CCATGTCTGTTTGTCTGTCTGTTTGTCCAACTCTTCCTATTTTTGTTTTTTCCTTTCTCTTTCTCTTGATCTGTCTTACTCCCTGTCTTACTCTCTCTGCCTTTTGCGCAACGAAGGTCTGACCCACATCGCCATGGAAACTGTTCCACAATGCTCAAACTGCTGACAAGAGAGAGAGAGAGAGAGAGAAAGTGATGGATAGATAGAGGGAGGGTGTGTTAAAGTGACCTGTGGAGTGCTGACAGTACCCTCTGTCTGTCTGTCTGTCTGTCTGTCTGTCTGTCTGTCTGTCCTCGATAACTCCTGCTGTACCTCTTCTCTCTCACCATATGTTCCTCCATTCACTGCCAACCATATGCGCTCTCTCTCTCTCTCTCTCTCACGCTGCTCCACTCGCTCTATCTCCTTCAAGTCTGCTACTTTTCTCTCTCTTGTTCACACACTTCTCAGAGACAGTGGGGGGGCGGGGTAGGGGGGTGGGGGGCGGGGTAGGGGGGTCTGGGCCCATGTTGATACATCACCTGTCCAGCAGAGTTCACAGTCTTCATAGTATTTACAGTTGCCATGACAACCTGTGTGGTGTCAGGTTTACCTACTATGTAGCTCAGCGATATGCATCCTTCTCCATCTGTCTACAACCTTCTCCATCCTTCTATATCTGTCTAAATCCTTCTCCATCCTTCTCCATCTGTCTACAACCTTCTCCATCCTTCTATATCTGTCTAAATCCTTCTCCATCCTTCTACATCTGTCTACAACCTTCTCCGTTCTTCTACATCTGTCTACAACCTTCTCCATCCTTCTCCATCTGTCTACAACCTTCTCCATCCTTCTACATCTGTCTAAATCCTTCTCCATCCTTCTAAATCTGTCTACAACCTTCTTCGTTCTTCTACAACCTTCTCCATCCTTCTACATCTGCCTACATCCTTCTACATCTGTCTACATCCTTCTCCATTCTTCTACATCTGTCTACATTCTTCTACATCTGTCTACATCCTTCTCCATTTGTCTACATCCTTCTCCATCCTTCTCCATCTGTCTACATCCTTCTCCATCCATCCACATCCTTCTCCATCCTTCTCCATCTGTCCACATTCTTCTCCATCCTTCTACAACTGTCTACATTTTTCTCCACCTTTCTATATCTGTATACAACCTTCTCCATCCTTTTACATTCTATATCCTTCTACTGATTGATTAATTATAAGCCGTGTTGTCGGCTGTGTTGAGGGCTGTGTTGTTGGCCCTGTTGTCGCCCATGTTGTCGGCCCTGTTGTCGCCCATGTTGTCGGCCGTGTTCAGGGCTGTGTTGTCGGCCATGTTGTCGGCCGTGTTGGGGGCCGTGTTGTTGGCCATATTGTCAGCCGTGCTATTGGCCATGTTGAGGGCCGTGTTGTCGGCCATTTTGTCAGCCATGTTGTCGGCCTTGTTGTCAGCCATGTTGTCGGCCTTGTTGTCAGCCATGTTGTCAGCCTTGTTGTCAGCTGCCTCGAGGGCTGTGTTGTCAGCCATGTTGTTGGCTATGTTGAGGGCCGTGTTGAGGGCCGTCTTGCTGGCCATGTTGTCAGCCATGTTGTCGGCCATATTGAGGGCTGTGTTGTTTGCTGTGTTGTCAGCAGTGTTGTCAGCCATGTTGTCAGCTGTGTTGTCGGCCATATTGAGGGCCATGTTGTTGGCTGTGTTGTCAGCCATGTTGAGAGGCGTGTTGAAAGCCATGTTGTCGGCCATGTGGTCAGCTGTGTTGTCAGCCATGTTGTCGGCCGTGTTGAGGGCCCTGTTGTCAGCTGTGTTGTTGGTCATGTTGAGAACCATGTTTTCGGCCATGTTGAAGGCCGTGTTGTCAGCCGTGTTGTCGGCCATGCTGAGGGCCATGTTGCCAGCTTTGTTGAGAACCATGTTGTTGGCCGTGTTGAGAGGCGTGTTGTCGGCCGTGTTGTCAGCCATGTTGAGGGCCATGTTGTTGGCCGTGTCGAGGGCCATGTTGTCAGCTGTGTTGTCAGCCTTGTTGTTGGCCGGGCTGAGAGCTGTGTTGTCGGCCACGTTGTCGGCCATGTTGTTGGCTGTGTTGAGGGCCACATAGTCGGCCATGTTGACGGCTGTGTTGGGGGCCATGTAGCCAGCCATGTTGATGGCCAGGTTGAGGGCCATGTTGTTGGCTGTGTTGTCGGCTGTGTTGTCGGCTGTGTTGTCAGCCATGTTGAGAGGTGTGGTGTCGGCCGTGTTGTCAGCCGTGTTGAGGGCCCTGTTTTCGGCCATATTGAGGGCCGTGTTGTCAGCTGTGTTGTCGGCCATGTTGAGGGCCATGTTGCTGGCTTGGTTGAGGGCCATGTTGTTGGCCATGCTGAGAACCATGTTGTTGGCCATGTTGAGGACTGTGTTGTCGGCCTTGTTGTCAGCCGTGTTGAGAGGCGTGTTGTCGGCCGTGTTGTCAGCCGTGTTGAGGGCCATGTTGTCAGCCGTGTTGAGGGTCGTGTTGTCAGCTGTGTTGTCAGCCTTGTTGTTGGCCATGTTGTCAGCTGTGTTGAGGGCCACATAATCGGCCATGTTGACGGCCGTGCTGGAGGCCATGTAGCCAGCCATGTTGATGGCCAGGTTGAGGGCCATGTTGTTGGCTGTGTTGTCAGCTGTGTTGAGGGCCACGTAGTTGGCCGTGTTGACGGCCATGTTGGAGGTCGTGTAGTTGGCCATGTTGAGGGCCGTGTCAAGGGCTGTACTGAGGGCCGTGTTGTTGGCCATATTGACAGCCATGTTGAGGGCCATGTTGTCGGCTTTGTTGAGGGCCACATAGTCGGCTGTGTTGACGGCCATGTTGGGAGCTGTGTAGCCAGCCATGTTGAGGGCCATGTCAAGGGCTGTACTGAGGGCCATGTCGAGGGCCGTACTGAGGGCCGTGTTGTTGGCCATGTTGACAGCCGTGTTGAGGGCCATGTTTTTAGCCGTGTTGTCGGCCGTGTTGTAGGCCGTGCTGAGAGCTGTGTTGTCGGCAATGTTGTCAGCCGTGTTGAGAGCCATGTTGAGGGCCATGTTGTCGGCTGTGTTGAGGGCCACATAGTCGGCTGTGTTGACGGCCGTGTTGGGGGCTGTGTAGCCAGCCATGTTGATGTCCGTGTCGAGGGCCATGTTGTTGGCTGTGTTGTCGGCTGTGTTGAGGGCCACGTAGTTGGATGTTTTGATGGCCATGTTTGGGACCGTGTAATTGGCCATGTTGACGGCCGTGTTGAGAGCCGTGTTGTCGGCCATGTTGTTGGCCATGTTGTCGGCTGTGTTGAGGGCCACATAGTCGGCCATGTTGACGGCTGTGTTGGGGGCCGTGTAATTGGCCATGTTGACGGCCGTGTTGAGAACCGTGTTGTCGGCCATGTTGTTGGCCATGTTGTCGGCTGTGTTGAGGGCCACATAGTCGGCCATGTTGACGGCCGTGTTGGGGGCCGTGTAGCCAGCCATGTTGATGGCTGTGTTGGGGGCCGTGTAGTTGGCCATGTTGACAGCCGTGTTGACGGCTGTGTTGAGGGCCGTGTTGACGGCTGTGTTGGGGGCTGTGTTGGGGGCCGTGTAGTTGGCAGTGTTGACAGCCGTGTTGACGGCCGTGTTGACGGCTGTGTTGGGGGCCGTGTAGTTGGCCATGTTGAGGGCCATGTTGCTGGCTTTGTTGAGGGCCATGTTGTTGGCCATGCTGAGAACCATGTTGTTGGCCGTGTTGAGGACTGTGTTGTCGGCCTTGTTGTCAGCCGTGTTGAGAGGCGTGTTGTCAGCCGTGTTGTCAGCCGTGTTGAGGGCCATGTTGTCAGCCGTGTTGAGGGTCGTGTTGTCAGCTGTGTTGTCGGCCATGTTGTTGGCCATGTTGTCGGCTGTGTTGAGGGCCACATAGTCGGCCATGTTGACGGCTGTGTTGGGGGCCGTGTAGTTGGCCATGTTGACAGCCGTGTTGACGGCTGTGTTGAGGGCCATGTTGACAGCTGTGTTGGGGGCTGTGTTGGGGGCCGTGTAGTTGGCCGTGTTGACAGCCGTGTTGACGGCTGTGTTGACGGCTGTGTTGGGGGCCATGTAGTTGGCCATGTTGATGGCTGTGTTGGGGGCTGTGTTGAGGGCCATGTAGCCAGCCATGTTGATGGCTGTGTTGGGGGCTGTGTAGTTGGCTGTGTTGACAGCCGTGTTGACGGCTGTGTTGGGGGCTGTGTTGGGGGCTGTGTAGTTGGCCATGTTGACGGCTGTGTTGAGGGCTGTGTTGGGGGCTGTGTTGGGAGCCGTGTAGTTGGCCATGTTGACGGCTGTGTTGAGGGCTGTGTTGAGGGCTGTGTTGTCGATCAGTGGCAGGTTCTTCCAGTCTGAATGTGACGCGGTGCTCAATGTGTGTTAGTGTGGAATTATAGCAAACAGTAATACAACATTGTTTCATGCCACTAATACAACACTAATACAACATTACTTCATGCCAAATTGGTGCCATTTTACACACACACACACACACACACACACACACACACACACACAGAATGAGTTGAAGATTAGAAGTTGCTAAACATGTTTGCTCCTGTTGGCTTTCATTCAAGCAATTCATTATATTCTGCATTCAATTCGGAGCCTGATGCATTGTGTGTATATGCACACACACACACACACACACACACACACACACACACACACACGCTCCTCTCTTTTCTCCTTTCTCTTTCTATTCATGCTGCAATTCAATTTCAAGCTGAAAGACAAATCAGTGGGTTACTCCCTCCCTCCCTCACTCACTCACACACACGCACACACACACACACACACACACACACACACACACACACACACACACACACACACAAAAGGGGTTCAGTATGCTGACACTCCCTCTCTGCTGTTTGATTGTGTTATGTGCTCTTGTGTGTGTGTGTGTGTGTGTGTGTGTGTGTGTGTGTGTGTGTGTGTGTGTGTGTGTGTAGGCCTAGTGCAGATGGGAGTGAATAGGGGCTGACACTCCTCTCTCTCTCTCTCTCTCTCTCTCTCTCTGTGTCTCTCTGTTTGTATATCTATAAATGGTGAACCATTTAATTATCTGATTGCTTGCTAAATTCCAAGCTCCACCTCTCACCTGAGTGCCTTTTATTGTTAGTGTTTATATATATCGGTGTGTCATACAGAGTCAGGTAACTTGTGAACACACTGCACACCTCCACAAATCAGAGTCAGAGTCACACACAATAATGAACACATTTAAACTGCTAAATTTAAAATGAAACGCTCATAACTTACAGTCAGGTTCTCCCACTGTGTGTGTGTGTGTGTGTGTGTGTGTGTGTGTGTGTGTGTGTGCTTAAAGTCTTTCTGTGTAAGGCCTCGCTCCTACTATAAAGTCTGAATTAGAAATGTAGAATTTGTCTTCATGTCTCTCTGTGTGTGTGTGTGTGTGTGTGTGTGTGTGTGTGTGTGTGTGTGTGTGTGTGTGTGTGTTGAGTCAGCAGTGTGTGTGTTTCCTCTCTGTCTGGTGTTTTAGTTTCTAATTCCAGCTGCTTCCTCTAAAACACCATCAGCTGAGACGTGTGTGTGTTTAGTTTAGTATTTAGCTTACATGTAGCAGTCTCTAATTGTGATTTTTATGTTAGAGGAGCACATTATACACACTCAGCAAAATTAAATCACACACACACACACACACACACACACACACACACACACACACACACACACAATGATGGAATAAGTCAGTTTCTGGTTTAATTTAGGTCCTGCATTCCGGCAGTCCCTGCTAAACACACACACACACACACACACACACACACACACACTGAGTTATAGGAGATTTCTGCAAACGTACATTTTTTTTTGTGTGTAATGTAAAACACATGGGTTGTGGTGTTTAGTGATCTCTCTCTCTTTCTCTCTTGCTCTCTCTCCCCTCCCTCCCTCTCTCTCTTTCTCTCTTGCTCTCTCTCCCCTCCCTCTCTCTCTCTCTCTCTCTCTCTCTCTCTCTCTCTCTCTCTTTCGGAGGCTGTAATGTTTTACTCCTGGGATTCTGAAATGTTTCACACATAAATACTGGAACACTCGCAGGTTATTCATGGAATTTTCACATTTCACTGTTTGCTAGAACATTTCCAGCTTCAGTGTTCTCACACACACACACACACACACACACACACACACACACACACACACACACACAGATGAGGTGCAGCATCACGTCTTTCACGGAGAAGTCCTTAAAATCCTTTATTCTTACTCACTCTCACCTCATCTCTCACTCTCACTCACTCACTCACTCACTCACTCACTCACTCTCACCCCATCTCTCACTCACTCACTCACTCACTCACTCACTCACTCACTCACTCACTCTCACCCCATCTCTCACTCTCACTCACTCACTCACTCACTCACTCACTCACTCACTCACTCACTCACTCTCACCCCATCTCTCACTCACTCACTCACTCACTCACTCACTCACTCACTCTCACCCCATCTCTCACTCTCACTCACTCACTCACTCACTCACTCACTCACTCACTCACTCTCACCCCATCTCTCACTCACTCACTCACTCACTCACTCACTCACTCACTCTCACCCCATCTCTCACTCTCACTCACTCACTCACTCACTCACTCTCACCCCATCTCTCACTCACTCACTCACTCACTCACTCACTCACCCCTCACTCACTCACTCACTCACTCACTCTCACCCCATCTCTCACTCTCACTCACTCACTCACTCACTCACTCACTCTCACCCCATCTCTCACTCTCACTCACTCACTCACTCTCACCCCATCTCTCACTCTCACTCACTCACCCCTCACTCGTTTTCACTCTCTCACTCTCTTCCTTACTCTCACTCACTCACTCACCCTCTCACTCTCGCCTCCTCACTCACTCACTCACTCACTCACTCACTCTCACCCCATCTCTCACTCTCACTCACTCACTCTCACCCCATCTCTCACTCTCACTCACTCACCCCTCACTCGTTTTCACTCTCTCACTCTCTTCCTTACTCTCACTCACTCACCCTCTCACTCTCACCTCCTCACTCACTCACTCACTCACTCACTCACTCACTCACTCACTTTCACCCCATCTCTCACTCTCACTCACTCTCACCCCATCTCTCACTCTCACTCACTCACCCCTCACTCGTTTTCACTCTCTCACTCTCTTCCTTACTCTCACTCACTCACTCACTCAAACCTCACTTGTTTTCACTCTCTCATTCTCTTCCTTACTCTCACTCACTCACCCTCTCACTCTCACCTCCTCACTCACTCACTCACTCACTCACTCACTCACTCACTCACTCACTCACTCTCACCCCATCTCTCACTCTCACTCACTCATCCCTCACTCGTTTTCACTCTCTCACTCTCTTCCTTACTCTCACTCACTCACTCACTCACTCACTCACTCACTCACTCACTCACTAACTCACCCTCTCACTCTCACCTCCTCACTCACTCACTCTCTCACTCTCTCACTCACTCACTCACTCACTCACTCTCACCCCATCTCTCACTGTCACTCACTCATCCCTCACTCGTTTTCACTCTCTCACTCTCACTCACTCACTCACTCACTCACTCACTCACTCTCTTCCTCACTCACTCACTCACTCTCACTCACTCTCACCCCATCTCTCACTCTCACTCACTCATCCCTCACTCGTTTTCACTCTCTCACTCTCTTCCTTACTCTCACTCACTCACTCACTCACTCACTCACTCACTCTCTTCCTCACTCTCACCTCCTCTCTCACTCACTCACTCACTCACTCACTCTCACCCATCTCTCACTCACTCACTCACTCACTCACTCACTCTCACTCACTCTCACCCCATCTCTCACTCACTCACTCACTCACTCACTCACTCACTCACTCTCTTCCTCACTCTCACCTCCTCTCTCACTCACTCACTCACTCACTCACTCACTCACTCACTCTCACCCCATCTCTCACTCTCACTCACTCACCCCTCACTCGTTTTCACTCCCTCACTCTCTTCCTTACTCTCACTCACCCTCTCACCTCCTCACTCACTCACTCACTCACTCACTCACTCACTCACTCACTCTCTTCCTCACTCTCACTTCCTCTCTCACTCTCACCCCATCTCTCACTCTCACTCATTCACCCCTCACTCGTTTTCACTCTCTCACTCTCTTCCTTACTCTCACTCACCCTCTCACCTCCTCACTCACTCACTCACTCACTCACTCACTCACTCACTCACTCTCACCTCCTCTCTCACTCTCACCTTCTCACTCACTCACTCACTCACTCACTCACTCACTCACTCACTCACCCTCTTCCTCACTCACTCACTCACTCACTCACTCACTCACTCACTCACTCACTCACTCACTCACTCACTCTCACCCCATCTCTCACTCTCACTCACTCATCCCTCACTCGTTTTCACTCTCTCACTCTCACTCACTCACTCACTCACTCACTCACTCACTCACTCACTCACTCTCTTCCTCACTCACTCACTCACTCACTCACTCACTCACTCTCACTCACTCTCACCCCATCTCTCACTCTCACTCACTCATCCCTCACTCGTTTTCACTCTCTCACTCTCTTCCTTACTCTCACTCACTCACTCACTCACTCACTCACTCTCTTCCTCACTCTCACCTCCTCTCTCACTCACTCACTCACTCACTCACTCACTCACTCACTCTCACCCCATCTCTCACTCACTCACTCACTCACTCACTCACTCACTCTCACCCCATCTCTCTCTCACTCACTCACTCACTCACTCACTCACTCACTCACTCTCTTCCTCACTCTCACCTCCTCTCTCACTCACTCACTCACTCACTCACTCACTCTCACCCCATCTCTCACTCACTCACTCACTCACTCACTCACTCACTCACTCACTCACTCTCTTCCTCACTCACTCACTCACTCACTCACTCACTCACTCACTCACTCACTCTCTTCCTCACTCTCACCTCCTCTCTCACTCACTCACTCACTCACTCACTCACTCTCACTCACTCTCACCCCATCTCTCACTCACTCACTCACTCACTCACTCACTCTCTTCCTCACTCACTCACTCACTCACTCACCCTCTCACTCACTCTCTTCCTCACTCACTCACTCACTCACCCTCTTCCTCACTCTCACCTCCTCTCTCACTCTCACCTCCTCACTCACTCCCTCACTCTCTTCCTCACTCTCACTCACTCACCCGTTCACTCTCACCTCCTCACTCACTCACTCACTCACTCACTCACTCACTCACTCACACTCATTCTCTCTCACTCCCACTCTCTCACTCAGTCTCACTCCACTCTCACTCACTCCCACTCTCAACCCACTCTCACTCACTCTCTCTCAGTCCCTCACTCTCACTCACATGCTCACTCATTCTCTAACTCTCACTCACTATCTCTCCCTCCCTCCCTCCCTCCCTCTCTCTCTCTCCCTCCCTCACTCCCTCCCTCCCTCACTCACTCACTCACTCACTCACTCACTCACTCACTCACTCACTCACCCACTGTCACTCACTCTCTCACTCACTCACCCTCTCACTCGCTTTCACTCGACCTCTCACCCTTTCAGTGTCACTCAATCTCATTCACCTTCTCTCTCACTCTCACACTCGCATTCACTTTCACTCCCCTTCTCTCTCACTGTCTAATTTACTCTCACTCTGGATCTGAGAGGAATCGATACCAGCAAGAGAGAGAGAAAGCGAGAGAGAGAGAGAGAGAGAGAGAGAGAGAGAGAGAGAGACAGACAGACAGAAAGTGTGTTATTGTACTTATGTAAGCTCCAGCCCGCTGGTTTTAATCTATGTACTTGTTCGGTGTGTGTGTTCACCGGTAAATTCAAACTAATGCATCTAACAGACCCAACAGTCCGCAACATTTACTGTCAACTGGAAATGTAATTGTGGCAACAGGGGCGTGGCCAAGCGTTGGTTTGTGAATGGAGGGCGTTGTCGGGGAAGGTGAGTGGCCAAGTCATTACACCTGGTGTCAATTAATGTGTGTGTGTGTGTGTGTGTGTGTGTGTGTGTGTGTGTGTGTGTGTGTGTGTTAGTTGCAGGGATGGTGGAGCATAAAAGGAGGGGGACAGCAGAGAAGAGGTCTCTCCTGACCAGAACACGTGTGTGTGTGTGTGTGTGTGTGTGTGTCGCATGTGTGACTGTGTGTGAGTAACAAGCGAGTAAAGCTGAAAAACAAAGAAAATAAGAAAAATAAAGCGTGTGTGAAATCAATTCCCACCTGCCATGCTTCTGTGCTCCACCCACATCAGGGAACTGTTACAGTGGTGCTGAAACCCAGGCCACAGAAGGGAACCACCACATGGAGTCCTCCCCATTCAAAGAGCTTATCCATGCCCATCAAGCGCTGAGCGCCATCCGGAAGGAGAAAGAGCAATGCTTTGAAGCCTTGATACTGGCCCAGCAGGAAGATCGCCAGGCGTTCCGGGATCTGCCCGCGTCGGCAGGGGCTTCGACAGTCACCACAGCAGACACCCTCATGAAGATGGGCCCACAGAACGATCCGGAAGCATTCCTTGCCCTCTTTGAGCAAGCAGCCGAAACGTGGGGATGGCTGCTCGAGCAGCATACGCCGCTCCTCCTCCCACTTCTGACTGGTGAGGCGCAGCTGACAGCGCAGCAGCTCCCTGCTGACAGCCGACTGATGTACGCCAACCTAAAGAAAGCCATCCTGCAGCATGTCGGCTGCTCCCCAGAACAACACCGCCAGTGCTTCCGGATACTGGCATTGGAGGAGGTCGGCCGGCCATTCACATTCGGCCAGCAACTCCGGGACGCCTGCTGGCAGTGGCTGAGGGTGGAAGACCGTGACGCGGATGGGATCATTGATCTGGTGGCACTGGAACAGTTCATCTCTCGACTTCCGGAAGGAACGGTGGAATGGGTCCAGTGTCATTGCCCGGCATCGCTAGAGTGAGCCATCAAGTTGGCGCAAGACCATCTGGAGGTGGTTTCGATGGCAGGAGGATGATGCGCCTCTTCTCATTTCCTGTCTCTCTCTCCTTCCCCCCTCTCTTCCCCACCCTGTTCCCCCACCATGGAGGCGGCAACTGGTTCCTCCCCAGCCAGCCCGTCACACCTGTGGTGTCCTCCCATCTCCCTCTTCCGTGTCTTTGTCTTCTCCCCCGCAGGTGAGTGACACCCACAACGCCAGCACAGAGGGAAAGCCTGGACCGGTGTGCTGGCGCGGCGGGGGGCCGGGGCATCTCCAGAGTCAGGGCTCCGCAATGGAGGTGGGAGCTGTGATCCGGATCCCCGACGCACCAGAGACTGCCCCCAATCAGGCCAGAACATATTGCATACTGGTAAGCCGGTGGATCCCAGCTGCAATCAGACCTCAGTTCACCAAAGCCTGGTGCAAGGTGAGGCATTGGGGAGAGCACAAGTGGTGAAGGTGTTGTGTGTGCATGGGGATGTTCACAATTATCCTCTAGTGTCCATCCATATTCTAATCCAGGGCCAAATGCATAGAATTAAGACGGCGTTTAATCCTCGTCTCACCCACTAGCTGATTTTGGGGACTGATTGGCCAGGGTTTAAAGAACTGATTGAACACATAGTGAGAGGTGGGTTCTGCAGTAATACATCACGGGAAGATCCCCGTGTGGCATTGACTGGGGAAGCTGTCACAGAGCCATCTATGTCAGCACCGCATCAGGGCAATACGAGGAGTGAGGAGCAGCTCTCCCCTCCTCCCTCTCTCGGGGATTCCCTTGAGGATTTCCTGTTAGAGCAGTCGAGAGATGAGACTCTGCGTCATGTATTTGACCAAGTGAGAGCAATCAATGGTCAAACTCTCCAGCCAAGCGCAACACCGGCCTTCCCATATTTCGCTATTATTAAGGATATATTGGACCAAGTGACTCAGGACACTCAAACTGGTGAACAGATAACCCAGTTGTTGATCCCAAAGAGCCATAGGGAACTCGTATTCCATGCAGCTCACTTTAATCCCATGGTCGGACACTTAGGGCAGGATAAAACACTAGCCCAAATAATGGCCCAATTCTACTGGCCAGGGATTCGCGGGGATGTCTGTCTGTGGTGTGCGGCATGCCGTGAATGTCAATTAGTAAATCCCACAGCCACTCCAAAAGCACCTTTGCGGCCTCTCCCTCTAATTGAGATCCCTTTTGAGAGAATTGGTATAGATCTCGTCGGGCCATTAGATCAGTCAGCATGGGGATATTGCTTTATTTTAGTTCTGGTGGACTATGCAACGTGATATCCGGAAGCGGTGCCTCTCTGCAATATTTCTGCACTCAGTATTGCAGAAGTGCTCTTCCATATTATCTCCCAGGTCGAGATTCCGAAAGAAATCCTGACAGACCAAGGCACTACATTTATGTCATGCACACTGCATGAACTGTATGGGTTATTGGGAATTAAGTCTATCAGCACTAGTGTCTATCACCCACAAATGGATGGTTTAGTGGAGCATTTTAATCAAACACTCAAACTTAATTTGGAAATTTGTAAGTGAGGATGCATGTAATTGGGATAAATGGCTTGAGCCCCTGTTATTTGCAGTACGAGAGGTCCCGCAAGCCTCCACAGGTTTCTCACCATTTGAGTTATTATACAGGCATAAGCTGTGTGGCATTTTGGACGTGCTACGAGAAATTTGGGAGGAGGGACCTTCGCCTAGCAAAAATGAAATTCAATATGTTCTCAACCTGTGCGCAAAACTCCACACCCTCACACACTTAACCCAGGAGAATTTACGGCAGGCACAAGAACGTCAAATCCAGCTGTATGACTGGCAGGGTCACGTGCCTTAGAAAGTTCATGCTGGGAGACAAAGTGCTTGTATTATTGCCCATGTTGAGCTCCAAATTAATTGCTAAGTGGTAAGGGCCTTTCGAGGTCACACGGCAAGTCGGGGACATCGATTATGAGGTAAGGCGAATGGATGGGGTGGAGCACTGCAAATTTACCACCTCAACCTGTTAAAACGTTGGAACGAGGGGGTCCCCGTGGTGTTGGCATCAGTAGTTCCAGAGAAGGCAGAGTTGGGGCTGGAGGTAAAAAAAAGTAACATCTCAAACCACTCCGGTCCCTTGTGGAGACCACCTCTCACCAGCACAACTCACAGAGGTGGCCAAGTTGCAGAAGGAATTTTCCGACATGTTCTCACCTCTTCCCAGCCACACCCACCTCATAGAACACCACATTGAGATGCTCCCAGGGGTGGTGGTGCATAGCCACGCTTACTGCTTGCCTGAACACAAAAAAAAAGGTGGTTCAGGATGAACTCAAGGCCATGCTCGAAATTGGCATAATCAAGGAGTCCCACAGTGACCAGCTCAGTGATCCTGGTTCCCAAGACCGACTGGTCAGTTCGGTTCGGTTCTGTGTGGACTATAGAAAAGTCAATGTGGTGTCTAAATTTGATGCCTATCCAGTGCCTCGCATTGATGAGTTGCTCGATCGGTTAGGCGCTGCTTGCTTTTATTTGACACTGGATCTAACTGGCAGATCCCCTTGACTCCTTTATCCCAAGAGAAAATGGCCTTTTCCACATTGTTTGGATTACACCAATATGTCACACATCCTTTTGGGTTATTTGGGGCGCCTCCTACGTTCCAGCAGCTCATGGACAAGATCCTCTGCCCTCACGCTGCCTACGTGGTTGTGTACCTCAGTGACATAATCGTTTATAGCAATGATTGGTCACAGCATCTGGAACACCTTAAGGCCGTCCTAGAGTTGCTGAGGCATGCAGGCCTCACAGATAACCCAAAAAAGTGTGCAATTGGGTGGGTGGAAGTACGGTATCTGGGTTTCCACTTGCGTCATGGCCAGGTGCATTCCCAAATTAACAAGACTGCAGCAATTGCAGCCTGCCCGAGGTCCAAGACCAAAAAGGGGGTGAGACAGTTCCTGGGGCTGGCTGGCTACTATCATAGGTTCATACCTAATTATTCGGATGTCACCAGCCCGCTGACTGATCTCACTAAAAAGGGAGCACCAGATCCGGTCCAGTGGACGGAGCAGTGCCAACAGGCTTTCACTAGGGTAAAGGCTGCACTGTGTGGGGGGCCACTTTTAAATTCCCCTGACTTCTCTCTCCCCTTTGTTTTACAGACGGACGCATCGGACAAAGGGCTGGGGGCCATTTTGTCCCAGAAGGTGGAGGGCGAGGAGCATCCCATGCTGTACATCAACCACAAGCTCTCAATGCATGAAAGCAAGTACAGCACCATTGAAAAGGAGTGCCTGGCCATCAAGTGGGCAGTCCTCGCCCTCTGATACTACCTGCTGGGGTGCCCTTTCACCCTCTGTTCAGACCATGCACCCCTCCAGTGGCTCCACCACATGAAGGATACCAATGTGTGTATCACCTGTTGGTATCTCACCCTCCAGCCATTTAAGTTTGAGGTGGTCCATAGCCCGGGGGCGCAGATGGTGGTGACGGACTTCCTGTCCCGCCGGGGGGGGGGGGGGGAATCCACTGCAGGCCAGCAGCTCCCTGGCCTGAGTCGGGCGGTGGGGGTATGTGGCAGCAGGGGCGTGGCCAAGCGTTGGTTTGTGAATGGAGGGCGGAGTTGGGGAAGGTGAGTGGCCAAGTCATTACACCTGGTGTCAATTAATGTGTGTGTGTGTTTGTTGCAGGGATGGTGGAGCATAAAAGCAGGGGGAGAGCAGAGAAGAGGTCTCTCCCGACCAGAACACGTGTGTGGCATGTGTGACTGTGCGTGAGTAACAAGCGAGTAAAGCTGAAAAGCAAAGAAAATAAGAAAAATAAAGCGTGTATGAAATCAACTCCCGCCTGCCGTGCTTCTGTGCTCCACCCACATCACGGAACTGTTACAGTAAAATAGCGCGTGCGCACACACACACACACACACACACACACACACACACACACACAGTGTTTGTTGTGGTTGTATTGATAAAAGAAGTACATAGCAGTACTGGATAAATGAACAAATTCACCATGTTACTCAGCTCAACAGTCCAAATCTGACACTTGTGTACTTTTA
>NC_083570.1:420000-437500 GCF_027579695.1 Neoarius graeffei
CTGATTTACACTGGAACGCTGATAAATCATGCATGGTGTGTGTGTGTGTGTGTGTGTGTGTGTGTGTGTGTGTGTGTGTGTGTGTGTGTGATCATCTTTCAGTGTGTCCTGAGTTCCAGGGTAAAACCATTTAACAACACACACTTTCACTTACAAAACCCATAATAACCCCTTTGCTAGTTGCCATGGTTACACTTTTCATAGCCCATAATAATCTCCCAGACGTCCAAGACTGCACGAAGTGCCACTGCATGACCACACACACACACACACACACACACACACACACTCATGTCTGGGAGTCAGAAGAATGTGATTGGTCATGCTCTCTGGGTGGGAGGAGCTTACCCTTCCCTGTCAATCACAGCAACACCAATCAGTAGTGAGTATCTGCGAGCTCATAAACAGCTAATTACAGACCACAGTCAGGCATTCTATAAATATTATGTTTGAAATAATAATAATAATAATAATAATAATAAAAAACAGAGTTAAACACCCTGGCGACTTGTCCAGTGTGAACCCCGTCTTTCGCCCGTAGTCAGCTGGGATAGGCTCCAGCTTGCCTGCGACCCTGTAGAAGGATAAAGTGGCTAGAGATAATGAGATGAGATGAGAGTTAAACACAGTGACCTGAATAACCCTAACGATCAAAACACATTTACTGAAACCTGTGTACATCACTTCCTCTAACATCAAAATATTTCTGTAGTGTGTGTGTGTGTGTGTGTGTGTTTTGGTCTCGTTTGCTTCTTGTTGTTCCAGGTGCAACAACACACACACACACACACACACACACACACACCATCAGCATGCCCATTTATGGAACATTACAGAAGCTACAGTGGTGGCTGAGAAAGAACACACTCACATTTGTCGACACAAAAACTACACAAGTTCATGGAGGACTGACGCACCTTCAGCTGTAACCACCACTGCACACACTGCAGCCTAACATCTGCACAACTTCACACGGTTCAGATCTCTGTTATCTATCCTCAGTAACATTATCTACTATCCACTGGAGCATCTGAGCTAAAACCTACACCATTTCATTTGGCTGGGGAGCTTTAAATAACACGCCTTTATTTTCACAACTTTATCCAACATGCACTCATTTAAACAACACAACTTGGGCTAAAATCCCGGTACCTTCAGCTACAAGGGACCTTCAGAATATTAGCAGGCACAGGTTTAACTTGTGTATAGAACTGCACTGCACAACTACACACACACACACACACACACACACACACACACACACACACACACAGGGTATTAACCTATAGAAATCACTCTACAGCACACAAGCTATCTTTAAACATGCAAATCTCTCTCTCTGTCTCCGTGTGTGTGTGTGTGTGTGTGTGTGTGTGTGTGTGTGATTCTATGGGATAACAGAGCGGCTGTTCTCCATCTCACATGACCAATAAACAGCTTCTCACATTCCTGCATGTAGGACACACAAAGACGTGTGTGTGTGTGTGTGTGTGTGTGTGTGTGTGTGTGTGTGTGTGTGTGTGTGTGTGTGATTATTGGGAGACAAATTATATGTGGAATCACATAAATAAATATGATGTAGTGTTTCAAAATATCATATTATTTGTGGTATGTAACAATAGTCAGCATGTCAAGACTGATTGAATTTTCTTTGGTTCCTAATGTCTGAGGCTAACAACTGAGGCTAATGACTGAAGCTAATGACTGAGGCTGAGGATTGAGGCTGAGGATTGATGCTAATGACTGAGGCTGAGGATTGAGGCTGATGAATGAGGCTGAGGATTGAGGCTGAGGATTGAGGCTGAGGATTGAGGCTAATGTCTGAGGCTAATGACTGAAGCTAATGACTGAGGTTGATGATTGAGGCTGAGGATTGAGGCTAATGACTGAGGCTGAGGATTGAGGCTGATGAATGAGGCTGAGGATTGAGGCTGAGGATTGAGGCTGAGGATTGATGCTAATGTCTGAGGCTAACAACTGAGGCTAATGAATGAAGCTAATGACTGAGGCTGATGATTGAGGCTGAGGATTGAGGCTAATGATTGAGGCTAATGATTGAGGCTAATAATTGAGGCTAATGACTGAGGCTAATGATTGAGGCTGAGGATTGAGGCTAATGATTGAGGTAGCTTGTCTTTTATACACACAGTGGAAGTAGAAATGAGATAGAATCATTCAGAACATCAACATTTACCTCAGATGTGTCGCTAAACTACTGAATAAACACTCAATTAAACTGAGATTACAGTTAGCATCAGCCGCTAGCACGACTAACACTACCATGTTGAGGAACATCTGAACTTCGTGTGTGTGTGTGTGTGTGTGTGTGTCTCTTGTTTAGGTTAAAGGGTCATGAACCCTGAGTTGTCAGTCTGTCTGTCTCTCTCTGTCTGTATTTCTGTCTCTTGAACTCTCTTTCTGCCTCTCCCTTTTTACTCATCTTTGCTTTTTCTCTCTGTCTCTCTCTTGCTTTCTGTCTCACCCTGTGTTCCCATCTGTATGTGATTTAACTCCTGGCTCTGTGTGTGTGTGTGTGTGTGAGTTTATTTTACAGAACTTGGGCTGGGCTTGCAGAGAGGGAGTGAGGGAGTAAATGAGTGTGGAAACAGAAATACTGAGGATCAGAGAGAGAGAGAGAGAGAAAGACAGGGTCTCACACACACACACTAACACAGACAGACAGATGTACAGAGGGAGAGACATGTCCTCTGTGGTTCTCCTCGTGGTGTTCTCCAGCGTGTTCTCTGTACTGTTCGCCCAACAGGAACCCGTCTACACTGTGAGTCTGTGTGTGTGTGTGTGTGTGTGTGTGTGTGTGTGTGTGTGTGTGTGTGTGTCTACACTGTGAGTCTGTGTGTGTGTGTGTGTGTGTGTCTACACTGTGAGTCTGTGTGTGTGTGTGTGTGTGTGTGTGTGTGTGTGTGTGTGTGTCTACACTGTGAGTCTGTGTGTGTGTGTGTGTGTGTGTGTGTGTGTGTGTGTCTACACTGTGAGTCTGTGTGTGTGTGTGTGTGTGTGTGTGTGTGTGTGTGTCTACACTGTGAGTCTGTGTGTGTGTGTGTGTGTGTGTGTGTGTGTGTGTGTGTGTGTGTGTGTCTACACTGTGTGTGTGTGTGTGTGTGTGTGTGTGTGTGTGTGTGTGTGTGTGTGTGTGTGCGTGCTTGCACACATCTACAATTCATTTCTGCAGTGTGCTGTTCAGAACAATGCAGGTTCCTCTACACCATCAAAACCATCTGTCTGTCTCTCTATCTGTCTATTTGGAAAACTTTCTCTCCATCTGTTTCTTTCTCTATCTGTCTCTCTCTCTTTCTCTATCTGTCTCTCTCTCCATCTCTGTCAGTATATAGAAGTCAGTGACCTTAGAGCTGAAGCTCTGTATGCTAAAGTAAACACCGCGCGCGTGTGTGTGTGTGTGTGTGTGTGTGTGTGTGTGTGTGTGTGTGTGTGTGTGTGTGTGTCAGAGACACACTGCCTTGATAACTAACAGATTTCTCATCTCAGCACTCTGACTAACTCAGCAGCGAGCTGTTTGTGTTGTAGTACTAGCTGTTCATTTTGTGGTTATCGTCATCATTAGCGTTGTGTTTATCTGACTGTGAGCGTTGTGTTTAGCTGACTGTGAGCGTTGTGTTTATCTGACTGAGAGCGTTGTGTTTATCTGACTGTTAGCGTTGTGTTTATCTGACTGTGAGCGTTGTGGCTAATTACCCAGTGTGTTAGCGATGCAGTACTCAGCTCCATCAATGTTGTATACAGATATAGGAATAAACTGAACACACACTCACACACAGTTCTAAAATGATGGATATAGTTAAACACACACACACACACACACACACACACACACACACAAACTTCCTGACTGTAGAAGCTTCCTTGAGACCCTGATGACTCAAACCCCAAATCTCTCCAGTTTCCCACGATCCTGTACTCTGGAAATTCCTGCTGTACTGCATCCAGCTGTTCAGGCTTTTACACACACACACACACACACACACACACACACACACACACACACACACACACATTACATCCTGTTACAGTCCTTCTGCATTACACTACCAGAGGGATTTAAATAAAATGTACAGTTATGTGTGTACTTCCTGACTTCATGAGGTAAACAGAGTTCAGTGGGAATCAAACCTGCTGATAGTTCAGCTGCTGTAACACACACATTTACCACAGCAATGAATTACAGTTCCACTGCACCTCATTTACCACAACACATTCACACACTCACAGGAATCTCTGTGTAATAATTAATCAAGCTGCTTCAGCACCTCAGTGTTTCAATATTTCATTATTTTGTTATTTTCAGCACTTCAGTATTTCAGGGTTTTGAAATTTCAGTATTTAAACATTTCAATGTTTCAGTATTTCAGTGTTTTAGTGTTTCAGTATTTCAGCATTTCAGTTTTTTACTGTTTCAGCATTTCTGTATTTCACTGTTTCAGTACTTCAGTATTAAGTGTTTTAGTGTTTCAGTACTTCAGTATTTTACTCTTTCAGTATTTCAGTATTTTACTCTTTCAGTGTTTGTGTGTCAGTATTTTTACTGTTTCACTGTTTCAGTATTTCAGTATTTTTACTGTTTCAGTGTTTCAGTATTTCAGTATTTTACTGTTTCAGTATTTCAATGTGTCAATGTGTCAGTCTTTCAATATTTCAGTGTTTCAGTATTTCAGTGTGTCAATGTGTCAGTCTTTCAGTGTTTTAGTGTTTCAGCATTTCAGTGTGTCAATGTTTCAGTATTTCAGTATTTTACTGTTTCAGTATTTCTGAGTGTCAGTATTTTTACTGTTTCAGTGTTTCAGTGTTTTACTGTTTCAGTATTTCGGTGTGTCAGTATTTCAGTGTGTCAGTATTTTTACTGCTTCAGTGTTTCAGTATTTCAGTGTTTCAGTATTCCAGTATTTTACTATTTCAGTATTTCAGTGTGTCAGTATTTCAGTGCATCAGTATTTCAGTGTGTCAGTATTTTTACTATTTCAGTATTTCAGTATTTTACTGTTTCAGTATTTCAGTGTGTCAGTATTTTTACTGTTTCAGTGTTTCAGTATTTCACTGTTTCAGTATTTCAGCATTTTAGTATTTTACTGTTTCAGCATTTCAGTATTTCACTGTTTCAGTACTTCAGTATTCAGTGTTTTACTATTTCAGTGTGTCAGTATTTTAGTGTGTCAGTATTTTTACTGTTTCAGTGTTTCAGTATTTTACTGTTTCAGTATTTCAGTGTGTCAGCATTTCAGTATTTGAATTTTTCAATGTTTTATTGTCAGTGTTTCAGGGTTTTAGAGTTTCAGCACATCGCAGCATATCAGCCTCTCAGCCTTTCAGTATTTCAGAGTTTCAGTGTTTCTCTAGCTCCTTTCCCACAGCCTATTACAGGCGGGACTCTGACTCCTTCACTCCGCCTTGTGTTCTGTATATAGTGTCTTAATGTGGAACGGTGTGTGTGTGTGTTTTGTTCCTTCTCTGAGCTGAGTGACTGGTAGTAACAGAGGCAGAATCAGTGTGTGTGTAAAAGGGACAGGCGGCATGGTGGGACGGGGTGTGGCACTTTAACACTGACTTTCTTCTTTCTGAGAGGAGCACGAACTCAAACATCTCCATCTATGGTGTCTAAGATCCTTGAGTCTTTCTGTCTCACATCACTTCCTTTTTCTCTTCACTTTCTCCTCCAACACATTTCTGATCCACAAACACGATCCTCACATGAGTCTGTCCATCCACTCCTCTCTCTCTCTCTCTCTCTCTCTCTCTCTCTCTCTCTCTCCGTGTGTGAGTGCAGTTTTCTGAAAAGCCGCTCAGCTGAAGGACACCATTGTGTTATACGGTATATATTGAAGCTGTTGCTTCTTTAAAGATGAATTATTTAGCAGAAGTGATCACATGACCATATGATGCTCAGTTTCTCTGCTGGTGTGTATAGAGGGGTATAAATGTGACGGATAACAAAATCACTTCAACGCTCAGTTCACCGCCATGGTGTTTAAAGCAGCGCCGGTGTGATCACGGTGTTTGTATTTCCCACGTGTGGATACGTCACACTAGACACTGATGCTCCTCTGTGACACGTCACACCTCTGGCTGCTGAACGACGGCTCACAGTATAAACACACACACACACACACACACTGGAGCAGCTTCATGCCGGATTTATTTGGTTCAGTGTAAATCAGTAAAGCCGGAACACTGAGACGCTTCTTTACTCCAGTTTTACAGAATATCTGCGTACAAAGAGCTTCAGACTCACTGCAGCTACTGCAATCAGCCAATCACATTTCAGTCATGTGGTGATTGTTTTACCGCTTTGTCATGACAATAACCTGTCAGGAACTTATTTCAATTTAAAAGAAAAGAAAACCCATTTTTAAAATACAGTTATGAAGATAGAATATGATATAAACGAACGATTCATGTGAATAATTGAAAATAAGGAGCTCACACATCTCTGAAAGTCAGTTTCTATGCAGAATGGACGATTTCATGGAGGTCGGCATTGAAAATATTTTAACCAATCAGAAAAATCCCCCCGATCGTTTCCGGCAGTGCTCTGACGTCATTTGGGTGCAAGACACGGAAGCTCCGCATAGTGAGTAAGATTTGAAGCTGCCCCTAGCTGGAGATTATTTCATTAAATGTTTATATGAAAAAAATTTAAATTCCATTTCTCTAACAGAAAAGAGGAGGGGGAAAGATAATACTGATGTCGCTGATAAACAGCGAGGGAAGAGTGAACAGCTGATCTACTCCTATGTGACTGAATGCCATACCTGGCAACTTTGAGGTTTGAAAAAAAGGGATATTTCTCAGATTTTTAACTCAAAATAAGGGAAAATTTGGGAAAGTCATACCCTTCACCAAAAGTGGGTGTGTAGTTGAATGGGGGGCAATTTTCTATCTAGTATTTGTGATTTCCTGTACTCTGGTGCATGTTGGTGATAGCCAAGACCCAAACTCAATATGCTTATGGTTTATAGAGTGCATTTGTGAATAAACTATACATTTATTTTTATTTGCTTTCAGTGGTACCAGTTATTTCCCAAATTAAGGGCTAAAATACGGATCTTATGTTAAAATAAGAAAGGTCATTATATAACCCGTCAATAAATTCAATTCCATTGCAATTTATTATGGTTTTACTATAGTCATGGCCTCGGAACGCTAGATAGATAGAGTAATAAAGAGTAATATAAGATATTAAACCAAGAGTGATTTAAAATGGGTAAGTTTCAGATAGAAAATAAAATAGACAATGAGTGGATAAAACAGTTAATACACCAATTAGTTGACACTAGGCTATTTATGAGGTCTTAGCCAGGACATACTTAATGTAAACATGTGTTGCTTACCTTTGATTATTTGGGAGGCTTTCGTTTTCCCCATGGAAAATTTCTTTGCGATGGAAGAGTCTGGGAACATTCCAGCCACGCACTTGATGAAATCATCAAAGAAAGAGAGGCTAATGTTTTTCTTAGCTATTAGCATCGCCATCTTCACCTCAGACCTAATCAGTGTTGCCAGATACTGCTGACGTTTTCCAGCCCAAAATATGTTCAAAACCTGCCAAAATGCGCGGGAAACCACCCAACTTGGGCGGGAAACAGCCCAATCTGGCAACACTGGACCTAATCACTTGTTCAGCCTCGCCTCCGGACGTAGTTATGTAATTACTGATGCCTGAGAGGGCGGGGCGTGAATTGATGGCCCGACTTCCTGCTGTAAACTCCTGTCAGAGGCGCGTCATGAATTCTGGACCTACCGACTTTTTTTATATTGTGAAAATACGGGACGTTTATATAATGTGAAAATACGGGATATTTTCGGGAAAATAAAAAAATGGGAAGACAGTGGGAAATAAGTCAAAATAAGGGATTTCCCGGGAAAAACGGGAGGGTTGACAGGTATGCTGAATGCAGGGAGGTAACTTTTCATATTTCTATCCCCGGTACAAGTCGTGCTGCCGTGACGCCTCATTCTGCGGACTGTAACCTCACTAGACAACCTACAAACAGACCTGTATTCAATCTGACTGACTGAAATCTGTTGAAGAGGCAAGTGCGTGAGTTTTTCCATGTTCCTGGCAGCATAAGCACTCGTTAGCACGCTTAGCATGCTCTCGACTCATTCATGAAAAACTTCATCAAGACGTCCCCAGGCTCGCCTACCGTAATTACCATAGTAGACAGTCCAACCCCCACGACAACACAGAAAGAGGGGAAACAAACACTGCTTTACGCAGCTCGTGTGCTCGGAACATTTTGAAGAAAATTGTTTCACTCGAACAACTCGGATGCCTCGGCATTAGGAATACCGTACACGCCAGCACCGAGTCCAGATGCGGTTCCCACAATCTTCAGCCAAAAAGCGGACAAGACAAACGAGACAACACGGTCAGTAGTCCGCAAAAGAGAAGTTCAAAGGGTAAGAAAACACTTTTTATGGCTTCCCTAAGTTTTTATTAAGCGTGATTTGTTATTTTGAGTTCCTTTGGGCATAAAAGTAATAACTGCTGATGAAGCTAAGCAGCTTGATGTTTGTTGGGTGTCTTGCTTTGATTCAGTGTTTGTCAGAAAAGCCTCGGTAATGACGAACTAAATCAGCTCTATAAATATTGTTCACGTGTGTGTAACTAATTGATACGGTAATGCTTGTTCATCATGATAATCATCGTTATTCATGTCATTGTCCAAAATACTCGAGGAAATCAGTGAAGAAATGTCGCTGGTGCTGTGGTACATTTTGTCTTTATTTATTTCGCTTTCAGATATGTTTATGTTTATAATCGAGGGAAAGTGTGTTCCTATTTTAAAATATACTCCAGGTTGTTCCCCCCTTTCCTTGCCTTTTTTTAACTTTATTGAAAATAACAGCAACAAAATGCAAATACAGTTATTAATACACACGCAAACAACAAACCAAGAGCCAGGGGGAGTTTTCAAATAAAGACATTAAATAATGAGCACAAATGAAAAGTTTTAGCAGCTTTCTTGTTTTTAGAGTTAGAGATGATTTTTATATACTGTGTGGTCCATTTTGTCGAATATGGCCGTGTGTTGTAAGCAGTGGCGGCTGGTAGTCTTTCAAACAGGGGAGGCTGGTCAGTTACGATATTTCCAGATTTTAAAAGAAAAAAGAAAAAACACATCAATTTTGCCCATACTCTTGCCTCTGATCTGGCTGATTGTTGGCAGGGTCACAAACTGTGAAATAACAGGTTCTTTTGGCCCATTAGCCTACTGTCCAATATACATGATGGTGGTGTTGGGGGGGGGGTATATTTTAACATTTTATATTTTAAAATTGTGGCATGTTGTTTAAAAATTGATCATTATTGAAAGCAGCTCTTTGTGAGGAACCTCAGCAGTAACAGCAGAGTGTTCTGGAATAGGCACAAGCACTGACCTTGGGGAGCCAAACATAGAGCTGGGGGCCACACATTTCATTCAATGACACTTTCCCTATATTTTACTTATTTTGACTGAGAAATGTTTTATTGACAATTTTGATAACCCTTCACTTTTAATCCAGGTCTGTAGTGTGAAATGTTCTCGGCTGTGTTTTTGTTTAAAAATGTTTTCCAAATTGTAGCTGTGTTTAATTCATATCCAGAGAAATATATATTCCAATATAATATACTCAGCATAAACATTTTAAATAGATTCTATATTTTTGGTCCATCCATGACATATTACTAAAGTAGCCTATTTACTGTTGTTGATGTGGGTCACTTGCTGTTAGCCAATTCACTTTCTCGTACCAGGAGAGCTGAAAGGAACGAGTATTATTCCCTACCTTTTTCACCAAGTCAATTTGAGGCGTTGGTCTACCCTGCTCTTTAATTTTAATTTTTTCCTCGAAAGGAAGACTGGCAAATGGCTTCAACAAAATTAAATCAGCAATGCTTGGCATCCGTGTGCAGCTTACTCGCTAGCTGACTAGCCCCCTCAAGTTCAAGTTCAGTCACTCAAATAAACAAAATTTCTGGAACTAAGATAGCAAACTTGACAACACTATATTTACACTATATTTACAGTGAAAATATATACAAACTAAAAAAGCTGGTAGAAAGCATATGTAATGAATGAAATCGAAATGTAAGCTGATCTCTTACAATACACCACAGCACTTGCAAATCCGCATGGGACTGAACTGAAATTCACCGCTGCCTGTCTATAGTTGAAACGAGCTGTCAATCAAAGAAAATATCCGGCCGCTTTCACCAATCACCAGTCTCCTCGCGGAAAGCTTTGCCATGTCCCTCCCACTGTGAGGCTGGGAGTCCGTGGGCGGGCGTTTTTGCAGTATTTGTCCAATAACCGTCTTGCATTTTGAGATTGAAAAGCGCATAGCTCCCAAATGCCATTGAAGTGCACTGAGGCTGGGCTGCATCGCGCTGTCACGAGGGGGAAAAACTCACGCGCACATTAGGCGAACTGGGGAAAGTTATAACGGAATGATTTCGCACTGTAGTGGGTTGAGCACATATATTTCTATGATTCTGGATCTGAAATAGCAATGTTATAACTTATAACATTGCTGTTTCAGATCCAGAATTTTTAGAGGAGGCTGAGCCTCCCTCGTTGTCTTAGAGCAATTGCCCGTGGTTGTAAGTGACGTCACACTTTACGGAAACCATTCGGAGTTCTTTTAGGTTTACAGGAATGTGTTTGTGGAATAGCCGACCTCCATCACTGCAGCCGAGTCAAACACGCGATCATTTTATGAAACAGGTGAAGCAATTTTTATGGAGTAAATTCCAAACCCAGTTTTATGATGTGTCTATAACTGATTTTTAATAATTTTGGTGCTATTTCTGTAATCTAGTTGGACTCTGTGATAATTACAGTTAGCATATATTTTGTTTATGACTTTTTCATCATTGTTCATACAATTTTGTCAATTTATTATTGTCTCTTATATTTTATTGATTTCCTGCGGTTATCAAGAGGACCACATTGGGAAAAAAGTGTATTTTATACTTTGTGTTGTCCTCGGTGCTATTTATACTGTATCTTTTACATGTAGAAATTTTACCAAATAAATCCAGACCGTGGGCGGCACGGTGGTGTAGTGGTTAGCGCTGTCGCCTCACAGCAAGAAGGTCCTGGGTTCGAGCCCCGGGGCCGGCGAGGGCCTTTCTGTGCGGAGTTTGCATGTTCTCCCCGTGTCCGCGTGGGTTTCCTCCGGGTGCTCCGGTTTCCCCCACAGTCCAAAGACATGCAGGTTAGGTTAACTGGTGACTCTAAATTGAGCGTAGGTGTGAATGTGAGTGTGAATGGTTGTCTGTGTCTATGTGTCAGCCCTGTGATGACCTGGCGACTTGTCCAGGGTGAACCCCGCCTTTCACCCGTAGTCAGCTGGGATAGGCTCCAGCCCGCCTGCCTGTGACCCTGTAGAACAGGATAAAGCGGCTAGAGATAATGAGATGAGATGAGAAATCCAGACCGTACCAGCAGCTCAGGGGTTTCTGGCAATATTTCCGCCTTTTTCCGTACAAGTGCATCTTGTTGGACTATCTACTACGGTAATTACGGTAGGCGAGCCTGGGGACGTCTTGATGAGGAAGTTTTTCATGAATGAGTCGAGAGCTTGCTAAGCATGCTAACGAGTAGAATAACACACAGCTTCAGCCTCGTTTTACAGGTAAAGAGTTCAGGTTTTTCCGTAAGTCAGGGCTGCAGCTCATTAATACACTATTTCAGATGTTTAGTGAAAAAATCAACACTGTCACCTTAGTAGCCCTTTGGCTTTGCCCCTTCAGTACTGAAGTATACACTCAGCCTTGCGCCCAAATGACGTCACGCATCGCCCTTCCAACGGGCAACATGGCAGCGTCCTGGTGGCATTAGAGCAGCGATACAAAAACACTCACAACTTTCTTATAAATGGTCAAACATGCCTGAAACTTTTCTTACGGGCTCTCAATATTACAAGCCACCAACCTGTGCATGGATTTACTTTACATTTTCTATTCCTTTAAAGATTTCAGTGTGTGTGTGTGTGTGTGTGTGTGTTTCACGAAGAGTCTGAGACTCAGCTGCTCAATCCTGTCTGACTCCTGAGACAGGAAGTCTAGCTACAACAGCTGTGTGTGTGTGTTCCTGATGAATTACACACTCAGGGGAGGAGAAATAAATAATCAGACACTTCTGTTTTCATTTCTACTGGATATCCATCTCACATTTACACACATCAGGTTCTGGGTTTGAACCTCATGGCTGATGGGGGTCTCTCTGTGTGGAGTTTGCATGTTCTCCTCGTGTGTGTGTGGGTTTCCTCCCACTTTAAAGAAATGCAGGTTCAGTAAAAATTGTTGAACTTGTTGTACGTTGCTCTGGATAAGAGAGTCTGCTAAACACCTGGACTATAAATCTGTGTTTATGGGGTTCAACAGAATTTATTATGAAGTTAAAGGGCTTGATGATTGTGTATGTTCTCCCTGTGTTCCTGTGGGGTTCCTCTGGTTCTCTGGTTTCCTCCCAACTCCCAAAAACAGGCCAGTGGGTGGACTGGCTTTGATAAGTTGTCTCTCGGCATGAATGAGTGTGTGTGTGTATGTGTGTGTGTGTGTGTGTGTGAGGTTATAGAGGTCAGTAGTAACACTAGTAAGAAGTGTGTGTGAAAATCAGTGAAGAAAGTTGTCCTCATTTCTCACCTCACAGCTGCTGCACTGTTCACACACCCAATACAGTGTGGAAAAAATGCATCACAGTTCTGTGTGTGTGTGTGTGTGTGTGTGTGTGTGTGTGTGTGTGTGTGTGTGTGTGTGTGTGTGAGCAGCACAAATGCTCATTTGATGATGTGAGACAGAGTGTTCTCAGAGTGCAGGAACAGAGTCGTATTGTGTGTTGACTTTATGAAGTACAATATCATGAAGTCATGAACCGTTATAACACAAAGTACAAACACACAACTGTTAAACTACAGAACTGACGACACTGAACCCAGAATTTACAGTCCTGCGTAAAAGTCTGAGGCCCATGGAAAGAAATGCTGTAGAGCAAAAATGCCTTAAAAGTAATGAAATGAAATGTTTCAACATTCAAAAAAAATACTATAAACGGTAATCAGTGAGCCATAATAAATGAAACAGAGTCAGTATTTGGTGTGAGATGACCCTTTGGTTTAAAAATATAAATCTCCGTCTCAGGTCCAGTGAGGTCAGTTTTATGCAGAAATGATCTGTAGGTTTTCCTGAGCATCTTACAGAACCAGCCACAGTTCTTCTGGACACTTTGACTGTCACACTCACTTCTTCATTTTACACCAAAACCCAGCAGCCTTCATTATGCTTTCTTTTTTCATCTGAAAAGTGCTCTCTGATGGAATACAGTGGTGCTTGAAAGTTTGTGAACCCTTTAGAATTTTCTATATTTCTGCATAAATATGACCTAAAACATCATCAGATTTTCACACAAGTCCTAAAAGTAGATAAAGAGAACCCAGTTAAACAAATGAGACAAAAATATTATACTTGGTCATTTATTTATTGAGGAAAATGATCCAATATTACATATCTGTGAGTGGCAAAAGTATGTGACCCTTTGCTTTCAGTATCTGGTGTGACCCCCTTGTGCAGCAATAACTGCAACTAAACGTTTGCGGTAACTGTTGATCAGTCCTGCACACCGGCTTGGAGGAATTTTAGCCCGTTCCTCCGTACAGAACAGCTTCAACTCTGGGATGTTGGTGGGTTTCCTCACATGAACTGCTCGCTTCAGGTCCTTCCACAACATTTCCATTGGATTAAGGTCAGGACTTTGACTTGGCCATTCCAAAACATTCACTTTATTCTTCTTTAACCATTCTTTGGTAGAACGACTTGTGTGCTTAGGGTCGTTGTCTTGCTGCATGACCCACCTTCTCTTGAGATTCAGTTCATGGACAGATGTCCTGACATTTTCCTTTAGAATTCGCTGGTATAATTCAGAATTTATTGTTCCATCAATGATGGCAAGCCATCCTGGCCCAGATGCAGCAAAACAGGCCCAAACCATGATACTACCACCACCATGTTTCACAGATGGGATAAGGTTCTTATGCTGGAATGCAGCGTTTTCCTTTCTCCAAACATAACGCTTCTCATTTGAACCAAAAAGTTCTATTTTGGTCTCATCCGTCCACAAAACATTTTTCCAATAGCCTTCTGACTTGTCCATGTGATCTTTTGCAAACTACAGATGAGCAGCAATGTTCTTTTTGGAGAGCAGTGGCTTTCTCCTTGCAACCGTGCCATGCACACCATTGTTGTTCAGTGTTCTCCTGATGGTGGATTCATGAACATTAACATTGGCCAATATGAGAGAGGCCTGCAGTTGCTTAGAAGTTACCCTGGGGTCCTTTGTGACTTTGCCGACTATTACACGCCTTGCTCTTGGAGTGATCTTTGTTGGTCGACCACTCTTGGGGAGGGTAACAATGGTCTTGAATTTCCTCCATCTGTACACAATCTCTCCTGTGGGTTCACCACCCACAGAGGTGGTAGTAGTAGGGGGCCGGTGCAGTGTGGATTGGGCAGCAGTCGAAGGCAGGGGCCTTGATGACCTGATCCCTGAACACAGCGGCTAGCTGTTGGGACATGGAATGTTACTTTGCTGGGGGGGAAAGAGCCTGAGCTTGTGCGGGAGGTTGAGAGGTACCGGCTAGAGATAGTCGGGCTCACCTCCACGCACAGCTTGGGCTCTGGAACCCAGCTCCTCGAGAGGGGCTGGACTCTCTACTTCTCTGGAGTCGCCCACGTTGAGCAGTGTCAGGCTGGTGTGGGCTTGTTTATAGCTCCACAGCTCAGCCGCCATGTGTTGGAGTTTACCCCAGTGAACGAGAGGGTTGCCTCTCTGCACCTTCGGGTCGGGGAGAGGGCTCTTGCTATTGTTTGTGCCTACGGGCCAAATAGCAGTATAGAGTATTCGGCCTTCTTGGAGTACCTGGGAGAGGTACTGAGAGGTGCTCAGACTGGGGACTCCATTGTTCTACTGAGGGACTTCAACGCTTATGTGGGCGACGACAGTGACACCTGGAGGGGCGTGATTGGGAGGAACGGCCTCCCTGATCTGAACCCGAGTGGTGTTTTGTTATTGGACTTCTGTGCTAGTCATGGTTTGTCCATAACGAACACCATGTTTGAGCATAGGGGTGTCCATAAGTGCACGTGGCACCAGGACACCTTAGGTTGGAGGTCGATGATTGACTTTGTTGTTGTTTCATCTGATCTCCGGCCCTATGTCTTGGACACTTGGGTGAAGAGAGGGGCTGAGCTGTCAACTGATCACCACCTAGTGGTGAGTTGGATCTGCTGGCAGAGGAGGAAGCCGGACAGACCTGGCAGGCCCAAACGTATGGTGAGGGTCTGCTGGGAACGTCTGGCCGAGCACTCTGTCAGGGAGGTCTTTAACTCCCACCTCCGGGAGAGCTTCTCCCAACTCCAAGGGAGGCAGGGGACATTGAGTCTGAGTGGACCGTGTTCTCTGCCTCCATTGTCAATGCGGCTGTTCGGAGCTGTGGCCGCAAGGTCTCCGGTCCCTGTCGTGGTGGCAATCCCCGAACCCGGTGGTGGACACTGGAAGTAAGGGATGCCGTCAAGCTGAAGAAGGAGTCCTGTTGGGCCATGTTGGCCTCCGGGACTCCTGAGGCAGCTGACGGGTATCGGTAGGCCAGGCATGCTGCAGCTCGGGCAGTTGCGGAGGCAAAAACTCGGAACTGGGAGGAGTTTGGTGAGGCCATGGAGGAGGACTATCGGTCAGCCTCGAAGAAATTCTGGCAAACCGTCCGGCGCCTCAGGAGGGGGAAGCAGTACTCTGCCAACACTGTTTACAGTGCGGGTGGGGAGCTGTTGACCTCGACTGGGGATATTGTCAGGCGGTGGAAGGAATACTTCAAGGATCTCCTCAATCCCACCGTCACGTCTTCCATTGAGGAAGCGGAGGCTGATGACTCAGAGGTGGACTCGTCCATTACCCAAGCCGAAGTCACTGAGGTGGTTTGCAAGCTCCTCGGTGGCAAAGCACCAGGAGTGGATGAGATCTGCCCTGAGTATCTCAAGTCTCTGGATGTTGTGGGGCTGTCTTGGCTGACACGCCTCTGCAGCATTGCGTAGCGGTTGGGGACAGTGCCTCTGGAGTGGCAGACTGGGGTGGTGGTCCCTCTTTTTAAGAAAGGGGACTGGAGAGTGTGCACCAATTATAGGGGAATCACACTTCTCAGCCTCCCTGGGAAGGTTTACTCCAGGGTACTGGAGAGGAGAATTCAGCCAATAGTCGAATCTCGGATCCAGAAGGAACAATGCGGTTTTCGTCCTGGTCGTGGAACACTGGACCAGCTCTGTACCCTTCATAGGGTGATCGAGGGTTCATGGGAGTTTGCCCAACCAGTCCACATGTGCTTTGTGGATCTGGAGAAGGCATTTGACTGTGTCCCTCCTGGTATTCTGTGGGGGGTGCTTCGGGAGTATGGGGTTCGGGGCTCTTTGCTAAGGGCTGTCCAGTCCCTGTACGAACGGAGCAGGAGTCTGGTTCGCATTGCCGGCAGTAAGTCAGACCTGTTCCCAGTGCATGTTGGACTCTGGCAGGGCTGCCCTTTGTCACCGGTTCTGTTCATAATTTTTATGGACAGAATTTCTAGGTGCAGCCAGGGGCCGGAGGGAGTCCTGTTTGGGAACCACAGGATTTCATCTCTGCTTTTTTGTGGATGATGTTGTCCTGTTGGCTTCTTCAAACCAGGACCTCCAGCATGCACTGGGGCGGTTTGCAGTTGAGTGTGAAGCGGCTGGGATGAGAATCAGCACCTCCAAGTCCGAGGCCATGGTTCTCGACTGGAAAAGGGTGGCTCGCCCTGTTCAGGTTGGTGGAGAAGTCCTGCCTCAAGTGGAGGAGTTTAAGTATCTCAGGATCTTGTTCATGAGTGAGGGAAGGATGGAGCGTGAGATGAACAGGCGGATCGGTGCGGCCTCTGCAGTGATGCGGTCGCTTTACCGGTCCGTCGTGGTGAAGAAGGAGCTGAGCCAAAAGGCGAAGCTCTCGATTTACCGGTCGATCTACGTTCCGATTCTCACCTATGGTCATGAGCTTTGGGTAATGACCGAAAGAACAAGATCGCAGATACAAGCGGCCGAAATGAGTTTCCTTCGCAGGGTGGCTGGCCGCTCCCTTAGAGACAGGGTGAGAATTTAACAGTCACATCGAGAGGAATCAGCTGAGGTGGCTCGGGCATCTTTTTCGGATGCCTCCTGGACGCATCCCTGGGGAGGTGTTCCAGGCATGTCCCACCGGGAGGAGGCCCCGGGGAAGACCCAGGACACGCTGGAGGGACTACGTCTCTCGGCTGGCCTGGGAACGCCTCGGTGTTCTTCCTCAATAAATAAATGACCAAGTATAATATTTTTGTCTCATTTGTTTAACTGGGTTCTCTTTATCTACTTTTAGGACTTGTGTGAAAATCTGATGATGTTTTGGATCATATTTATGCAGAAATATAGAAAATTCTAAAGGGTTCACAA
>NC_083570.1:440000-445000 GCF_027579695.1 Neoarius graeffei
TTATTTCTACTGTTGTTTAATTCTTATTATTTTCTTTTAATTCTTTTAATTAATTGTTTTAGATTAAAAATAAAATTATTTTATGTAATTTTATTTCTCTATTGTTTACTGTTTTTGTTTTTACTTCTGTAAAGCACATTGAACTGCCATTGTGTATGAAATGTGCTATATAAATAAACTTGCCTTGCCTTGCCTTGCCTATGGTTAATTATTCGTTAATTTGCAATGCCACGACTGTCAAACATTCAGCGTGAACGTGCCATTGGCATGCTGAATACGGGAACATCCGTCACTGACGTTGCGAGGGTTATGGGATGCAGTCGACAGACCATCCATAATCTCCAGACACGTCTCCATCAAACTGGCACCACAGGAACCCTCCACAGAACTTGCAGGAGCTTGGTGCCATGTTGGTACAAATATGGCGGCGCATTCCCCAAGCTGTGTTCAGACGCATCGTCCAATCCATGAGGAGACGTTGTATCGCAGTTGTGAACGCCCATGGAGGACACACCCGATATTGACATTGAGTCGTGACTCACGGTTTTTGATCATGGACATTGTCGTCGCATTTCCGGTGGAACCGATTCCATGACAAACATGATCGGTGTGCTTTAGCATCTTTAATGACAAGATAATTGAATACAATCGTTATTTCAAACCTATTTTCCAAAATGTTCAAATTATTGACTTTGAAACGAGTGTAAAGTTTTTATTTTTGTTGAGTATAGTAGGTTGTCATGGTAACCAGGAAAGCTTCATTGTGTTAATGAGTTAACATTGTATTAGTACTGCAGATGGTGACTGATAGCTGTTCAGTGTGTGTGTGTGTGTGTGTGTGTGTAGGATGGTCACTCTGGGTTCAGTAGCTGTATGGGCTGTAGGAAGTGTGTGTGTGGATCTGCAGCTCTGCACTCGTCCTGTAACGCACTCACTCAGGTGTGTCAGTGCCGCCCGGGGGCCGGAGGACGATACTGCGAGCACTGCTTACCTGGTTACTGGGACTACACACACACCGGCTGCAAGAGTGAGTCTACACACACACACACTATAAGGTAACACAGTTTAATAACCGAACGTAATCAATAACCTAATCATTTTATGTGATGATTTACGGTCAGAGTGTGACTGTCCTGAGGGGAACTGCGATGCTCACACTGGGGAGTGTCTACCCGAGATGTCTCAGGTCAGCGAGTGCAGCATCGGTGAGTCAGCCCACACACACACACACACACACACACACACTATAAGGTAACACAGTTTAATAACTGAAATCTAGCAGTAACATTAAATTCTGCATGGTGTACCGTGCAGCAGCAGCGACAGCTCATATCAGTAGATTTTGTACATGTACAGGTGCCGTTTCTGTAATACATCGCCAGTGGGCGTGTCCTGGAGTCAGTCGCAGGTGTAATGAGTGAGAATATAGTGGATTATTTACGCTGTCGTTATTTTTCAGCTAAAATATTTGGAGAAGAAACTGAAAGTTGATAGACTGAGCGCAGGTTTTCTAATCAAAGTTACACTAAAGGGCAGATGACAAAAAACTTTATTGGGTGTTTTTTGTTTGAACCTAAGGGTTACGACCTTTCTGTGTACTGTGTTGTTTATTCAGACGAAACACAGTTCAGATTCAAATAACAAACATTATACATAAACTTTTAAGTTATATTTTAATGATATACATTAAAAGACAACAGAGAGGAGGAGTATAGGAGCCTGGTGAGGGACTTTGCCATTTGGTGCAACAGGAACCATCTGCAGCTCAACACCTCGAAGACCAAGGAGCTGGTCATTGACTTTGGGAGGTCCAGACCAAGGTCACGACCAGTTCTGATCGAGGGAGTCGAGGTGGAGGCTGTGGCTGGACAGCAAGCTGGACTGGACTTGCAACACCAATCACTTGTACAGGAAGGGACAGAGCAGGCTGTACTTCCTGAGAAGGCTGTGGTCCTTTAAAGGATATGGGACATGAAACATAAATGCACGCTATATCAGTTTCTTTCCATTAAAAATATGAATTAATTGCATCAACAAACACAAAATCATCTATTAAATTCAGCAAAATCGTTATATTCGTGATGATTATATGGCATTTCTGCTCGACCTCCGATATGCATTTTCTACAACCGGAAGAGCCGCTGTCACGTGATCATACGTCACAAAAACTTTCGGGCACAGCACAAGCGGGTAGATGAATGGAGAAGTGGATGACAAGAAAATTGTTTTTATAGTCTTTAACGTACATTGGACATCATGGTGTATTGTGCTGCTTATGGTTGCAATAATTCCAATGGGAAATGCCCTGGAGTAAGTTTTTTTGCATTCCCCAAGGACCCGAAGCTGAGGAAAGTGTGGGCTCACTACTGCCGTAGAAAAAACTTTGCACCTACTGTTTCCCACAAACTGTGTTAGGACCATTTCAATGAGGATTCTTTCAACATTAATACTCAGGTACTGAGCAATATTAATTCATGAAACAGGAAGCATAAGGATGAGAAAAAAAAACAGTTTAAATCAGGAAGCTGCACACACCTGCGCCAGGCTGCACAAATGTGCGCAGCTTCCCGATTTAAACTGTTTTTTTCTCATCCTTATACTTCATGTTTCATGAATTAATATCACTATTTTTTTTTTTTAAAAATCGGATCTGCGCGATTCAGCCGTGAAAAAGGCGGCATCCGCCAAAAGGCGCGCTGTTTGCATCCCTGCACGGAGGCCAGGGGACAGGGCAGGAATATTTTTGTTGATATGAGTGATCCGGTGCGATTTCGCGACCCCCCTGTTGAAGACCTCTGCGCTAAGTGACTGAAAGCCGAGGTAAGGATTAGTATTATAATTTTGGGTGTATCAATTATTGATTATCATAATTCTGACTCGTTTCGCCATTTTGAATGTTTTCATCTCGGACTCTGGAAGCATTGTATCTCAATCAATCTCGAAAAATATCAGCAAAAAAAAAAACCTAGCTTGCAACGGACTTTAGCTAGATCTATGATGAACTTTCAATGTATGATACAAAAATAATACTTCTTTCAACAGATCATGAGCCTTTGAGCAGAATTGTTATTAACTTACCAGGAAGTGTTATGGAGCCGACCACTTTCAGTTTCATGAGGGCTGAATGAACTCTCACTCTCAGAATCATCTGACCCGTCAGAGTAAAGACAAGATCCATGTTCATGTGAATTTCCAGCTATCGGTTCGAATTGATAGGGTCTAACTTCACATCTCTGTGAAACATCGGGAATGTCACTGTCGATGGTGTCCATTTCGGTAACCTGTTTACATTAGATTCCCAAGCGCTGGCTCCTTGGAAAGTTTTTGTGACGTCACGGGTCACGTGACCGCCTAGCTCATTAACGAATCCTTGTTTTACGCTGATGTATAAAAAAAGTTGAATAATGTGATGATTTTCACATTTTTGACGCCCTGCAGTGATTTAGATGGCATTTCTTATGTCCTTTATACATAATTATACCCAGAAAAAAATCCATGTCCCATATCCTTTAACATTTATTAATTAATAAATATTTTAATCAGCTATTCTCTCTGTTCCATGCTGATCTCATTCTGTATGTGTGTGTATCAGACTGTGATGAGTGCATCTGGCACCTGATTGGTGATGTGCATCAGTCCAATAAAACAGTGGACCAGTTGAGGAACAGCATCCTGAACATCTCTACTGGAGCTGCAGCATACGATCGCCTCAAATACTACAACTACACTGCACACACACTCAGGGTGAATACACACACACACACACACACACACACGTTTACTGTAATGTTTGTAGTAGTGTTTACAGTATTGTTTACTGCAGTGTTTACAGTAAAATGAACGGTATAGGTAATGAATAGTGTGTGTGTGTGTGTGTGTGTGTGTGTGTGTGTGTGTGTGTGTGTGTGTTAATGACTGTGTTGTACAGGTGCAGTTTTTAGGATGGAGGAATAAATCAGCAGTGATGAGGAAAGACACGGGAGAGCTGGAGGAGGAAATGGCACACATTGTGACTGACACAGAGCTGCTCACACACCAGGTAACACACACACACACACACACACACACACACAGAGTTGTTATTTACTATGCATTTATTTATTATTTTGATGTGTGTGATAGTAAGAAGTGTTTCTTATTTTATTTTAGTGAAACTAGTGTTGTTTCATTGCTCGTGTGTGTGTGTGTGTGTGTGTGTTCAGGAGGATGGTGTGATGTCACTCAGGAAGCAGGTGGATAGTGACACACTGCACAGCTTCACATTAGCCGAGATTCTAGCAGCTAATCTGACCTCCCTTAATGTGCTAATAGAAGGTAGATCTAGCTCATTTACATATCACATATCTCATTTAAATAACAAACTCTTTGATGTTATTTACATTAATCTTTTACATCAGACTTCGCGTTTTTTACTTATTAAAGTATCTTTTATATATAACCAATTCTCATTACATATACAGTAGCCTCATTTAAATAATGCATTTCATTTACATATAAAACCAGTCTCAACTCAAACATTAAATTAGTTCATTAAATTAGTACTTAGAAAGTAATGTAATCATAACCTGGTGATTACACACTGTGTGTGTGTGTGTGTGTGTGTGTGTGTAGACATGATCAGTGATTGGGAAGTGTACAGCGTGCAGCAGGAAGTGGATCCTGAGCAGCAGAAGCAGAAGGAGCGTGAAGCTGAACAGATGTTGAGTCACATGAAAACCCTGAACCTGTCACTCAAACACTCACTCGCTACACAAGAGAACGAACACACACACCAGCGTGAGTCTGTACCGTGTGTGTGTGTGTGTGTTTAAGGGAAATAATTACAACCTGCATTATGATCATGAAAACAGGGCTGTGTGTGGTGTGTATATATATATATTTGTGTGTGTGTGTGTGTGTGTGTGTGCAGTTCTCCAGCATGTGCGTCAGATGGAGAAGAGTGTGTTGCTGATGGAGGGCCGACTTCCTGCAGTCAGAGAGTTGATGAAGCGCTTCAGCAT